>NC_043971.1:46494189-46794189 GCF_902148855.1 Sphaeramia orbicularis | reverse complement strand
ATGTTGAGCTTTGATTGACAGGTCTGTATGACAGTATGTGGCCTGCTGAATTAAACTTCAATTTTATTTAGTACAAAAACATTTTATTCCCCGACAGACAACTCCATCATATTTGAGATTAATAGGTTCTATTAAGATTGATGAATTCCTGTATTTCCTCCTCTTTTGTCCAAATAGGGTCACTTCAGGCTCCAAAAAGCCAACGTGACAATGGCCAAATTGCAAATTATTGGGTTAAAAATGGCAGAAACCAACGAATGGTGTCACAGATGCTCTGTCCACAAATTATTTCCAGTATACCACCTTACTGAAGTTTGGCACATACGTCACATGATCACGTGGTCTTCTGTTTACAACACCATATTGGTAGGCAAGCTTTCCTTTGATTGTACAATTGCCCATTGTTGGTGATATTTATCTTTCTCCTGTGTAGATCTACAATAATGTAAAGCTTTAAGCCGTGTGATCATGGTAACCACATGTGTTGCAGTTGGTTGCAATAGATGAGTTTCATGTGACATATGCATACATTAAGTCTTGGAGGAGGAAGTCACGCCGAGTTCATAGCGTGTTAAACGACGAACCTGCTAAACTCCTGTGTGCCGTTTATTACTTAGCTTTCACCAAGTATAAGTTAGGCATAAAGACCGCTGGGTTCCATTGGTGGCAGCAGTGGTTCTGTTCTGCCGACTGCTGTTTATAGTTATTACCGTGGTTAGCGTAGCTTCTCAGTATAGTTAGCCTGCATGTCTGTTGTGCCTAGCGGCGTGGAAAAAAAGAATTGTCATCAAGTGGTACAGTGATGAAGACCCCTTTAAACCTACCAGGAGGGCTTCCCCTGACCTATCACTCTATAAAGAGACAGTGATTGTGGATGTACCTGCTCCCTTTGCCGGCGATGGCAGCCAGAGTTTCCTCAGCTGGGTGAGGCAGATGGGAGTGGCAGTCGGAGCTACAGCGGGTGACACCAGTGAGTTCAGCGGGGAGCTGGTGAGAATACTCCCCACCTGTCTGTGCAAGTCTGCTTTTCTACTATGGGACAGCCTTCCCAATGCGATCAAGTCAAATTCTGCAGCTGTGAAAGAGAAGATGGGATCGGCTTTTGGACAGAGACAGTTAATAGATCATTTTAGAGCTAACATATCGGCTCGTTCACGAGTTCCGGGGGAGACCCTGGAGGTGTGCACGGCTGATGTGAGCTGGCCGGTAGCTGGTACTTGTGTTTTTGCCTCCGAGAAATGCACGCATCACTGTTGTTAGTAAACATCGAAACTCAAGTGTGGTGCCTTTATCACAAGCAGATATACTCGCAAATGACAAAACACACAAACACAAATCCAAAGAAAAACATGATATAAAGCCACAGTTCTGACTTTCTGGATCCAGATAGTGTGCCTACCAATATGGCGGTGTAAACAACAATCACATGACCAGTGACATCAGCTGCAAGTCCTCAATTTATCCGTTCAGTATTTTGGACATAAATCAGAATGCAAACGGACCCTGGATCATAAAACATGTTGGATTCAAGTATTCCAAGTATGAGTTTTCAAAGCTAATATTTAAACTTATTTAAACACAGAAAGCACAATAATTGGTGTAGAGGCAAATCTTAGTGTTCCCTTTGGTTTCTTAACCCAAATTTTTCATCAGACACAATCACCACAGCTTTCCCCTTTCCAGGCTGTAACAACCGACTATTCTATCAAAACAGACATACAACTGACTGAGGTGAACGGAGTTATGTTTGGAAAAAACTGTTACACCAATCATCATATTAGTTTGACATACTTTGAATCAAATACTGCAAATCAGAACAAAAAAATCAGAGTACTCACCTATAATGTGGAGTGTGTCCATACATCAGCATTCAGATGACAGTGGAGCTTGACAAACTGGACCAGTGAACTTCGCTGAATGGGGTAGAATTAATGAAACAACTAATAGATTTTATTTTATTTTCTCATTCCTTAATTCAAAAATGTGATTACTTATCAATAATTATTCAATTATGACGCTTTTTATATTTAAATGCCTTTCTTTGGCATTATTAATTCCTAAAGTTTTAGACATATCAGAGGACATGCACTCCCGTGATTTTTTTACTTGTTCCATTCCATTAAATTCCGGCGCTTCTTGCCTAAACCTGTAATACTTATGTGGGCCAAGTCCGTATTTCCTGAGACATGACCAAATCCCACTTTCACACAGTTTGGGCGCTTTTGGCTGAGTCCCATGAAATGACATTTCAGCGGATTGGCAGGAACATCACATTTCCATTGAGTTACTTCCAAGGGATAAAGCGATTTGGGGACGTGGTTGTCATTATTCAGCATCAATGATCACAGATCACAGATCACTGATGGGGGTAACCCGTGGGACCCGTGGGTGGGGTTGGGGCAGGTGAAGAAAATGTCACTTTATTTGGGGGTCAGGTTGGAGTGGCTCAAACAGATACATAGGCTACATCCTTGATTCAGCTTCATACATTCATTTGCGTATAGATATTTTTGGCCTTAATTTTTCCACAGTCAGGTATGAGCCCCTGCAAATTCATGACCTGTCTAGACTGATCTGATCTTGGTATTTTGCATATAGCCTAAACAAGGACAACAGCAATAGGCCAGTTTATGAGGATAATGATAGTAATAATAATAATAACAACAACAATAATAATGCCGTACATAAGGCAAAGCTTGGGCTAATGGGTCTGACACCAATCTGGCAAACGGATCTGAAATGCATCTGGAATGTGGGAGACTCCGGCACAACGGAGCTGGGCCAGAGCTGGACTGGTTCTGTAGAAGATCCGTTTCGCAGAGCAGTACCGGTTTTGGCCCGATGTGTGTTTGGACACTGGGACGGATCTGTCAAACGGTTTCAGGATGCAATTCTGTTCCAGATCTGTCCCAGTGTTTCTTTGCTATCTGGGGCGTGGCCATGATTGTCGGACATCCAGCCCCCCCCCCCACCCACCCACCCCCACACACACACAGTTCGGCAATCACTGACCACCCCCACCCCAGTCTGACAGAGGAAAATATAATAATTTTCTATAGCATTTGTGCTTTTCATCTTAACTGAATATTTCATTTGAATAGTCAGCAGAGCCTTTAAAAGTGATGTGTAAAAGTAAAATGAGGCGCAGTGGCCACAGATTTGCATCTGAACACTTTAGATATTGAACTAACACGGGGTTTAAAGCTTTACTGTGACTGTTCAATCACATCTAGAATATACACAAGAATCATGTTGGCCCAGATTTGTATTATGACTCTGGTCCAGATTCATATTACAATTCTGGTCCAGATCAGCATTACAACTTTGAAAATAAGTCTTGGTTGTGTGATGGGAGACTGTTCTGGGCCAAATCCGTATGCCAGCACAACTCCAGAACTGCTGGAGAGAGCTGAAAGACGGATGAGATGCGGATTTGGTCCAAAGTTCTTTTAATTACATCTGTTTTGGTTCCCTGGGATTGCAGGATAGTTTGTTTGTTAAATGTTTGATTTTCTGTTCTGTTGTATTTTCCAGTTGTTATTGTTTTTTCTTGTATGAGGAGTCCATCCATCCATTATCCTCCACTTTATCCGGGGCCGAGTCGCAGGGGTAACAGTCTAAGCAAGGGTGCCCAGACTTCCCTCTCCCCAGACACCTCCTCCAGCTCTTCCGGGGGGACCCCAAGGCGTTCCCAGGCAAGCCGAGAGACATAGTCTCTCCAGCGTGTCCTAGGTCTTCCCTGAGGTCTCCTCCCGGCGGGACATGCCCGGAACACCTCCCCAGGGAGGCGTCCAGGAGGCATCCAAAACAGACGCCTGAGCCACCTCAGCTGGCCCCTCTCAATGTGGAGGAGCAGCGGCTCTACTCCGAGCTCCTCCCTGGTGACTGAGCACCTCACCCTATCCCTAAGCCACCTTATGGAGGAAGCTCATTTTGACCGCTTGTATCCGAGATGTTGTCCTTTCAGTCATGACCCAAAGCTCATGACCATAGGTGAGGGTAGGAATGTAGATTGACCGGTAAATCGAGAGCTCTGCCTTTCAGCTCAGCTCCTTCTTCACCATGACAGACCGGTACAACGACCGCATCACTGCAGATGCTGCACCGATCCGTCTGTCAATCTCACGCTCCATCCTTCCCTCACTCGTGAACAAGACCCCGAGATACTTGAACTCCTCCACTTGGGGCAAGGGTTCCCCACCTACCCGGAGAGGGCAGACCACCTTTTTCCGGTTGAGAACCATGGCCTCGGATTTGGAGGTGCTGATCCTCATCCCACTCGCTTCACACTCAGCTGCAAACCGCCCTAGGGCACGCTGAAGGTCCAGGTTCAATGAGCCCAACAGGACAACATCATCCGCAAAAAGCGGAGATAAAATCGTGTGGTCCCCAAACCGGACCCCGTCCGGCCCCTGGCTGCACCTAGAAATTCTGTCCATAAAAATTATGAACAGATCCAGTGAAAAAGGGCAGCCCTGCCGGAGTCCAACATGCACCTGGAACAGGTCTGACTTACTGCTGGCAATGCAAACCAGGCTCCTGCTTCGGTCATACAAGGACCGGACTGCCCTTTGCAGAGGGCCCCGGACCCCATACTCCCGAAGCACCCCCCACAGGATATCATGAGGGAAACAGTCGAACGCCTTCTCCAAATCCACAAGACACATGTCGACTGGATGGGGTGAACTCCCATGAACCCTCGAGCACCCTACGAAGGGTATAGAGCTGGTCCAGTGTTCTGCGACCAGGAGGAAAACTGCATTGTTCCTCCTGGATCCGAGGATCGACTATCAGTCGGATCCTCCACTCCAGTACCCTGGAATAGACTTTTCCCGGGAGGCTGAGGAGTATGATCCCCCTGTAGTTGGAGCACATCCTCCACCACCCTGGTCTGCCAGTCCAGAGGTACTGTCCCCGACTGCCACGCGATGTTACAGAGATGTGTCAGCCAAGACAGTCCCTGCACATCCAGAGACTATAGGTACTCAGGGTGAATCTCATCCACCCTCAGTGCTCTGCCACCGAGGAGCTTGCCAACCACCTCGGTGACTTCAGCTTGGGTGATGGATGAGTTCCACCTCTGAGACCTCAGCCTCTGCTTCCTCCATGGAAGACGTGGCAGTGGGATTGAGGAGATCCTCAAAGTATTCCTTCCACCGTCCAACAACATCCCCGGTCGAGGTCAGCAACTCCCCACTTCCACTGTAAACAGTGTTGGTGGGGAACTGCTTTCCCTTCCTGAGGTGCCGAACGGTTTGCCTGAATTTCCTCGAGGCCAACCAATAGTTCTCCTCCATGGCCTCCCCAAACTCCACCCAGACCCGAGTTTTTGCCTCCACAACCGCTCGGGGTGCAGCACACTTGACCTTCCGGTACCCATCAGCTGCCTCCAGAGTCCCACGAGCCAACAAGGCTCGATAAGACTCTTTCTTCAGCTTGACGACATCCCTTACTTCCGGAGTCCACCACCGGGTTCGGGGATTGCCGCCACAACAGGCACCGGAGACCCTGCGGCCACAGCTCAGAGCAGCCGCTTCGACCATGGAGGTGGAGAACATGGTCCACTCGGACTAAATATCCCCAACCTCCCCCGGGAGCTGGGAGAAGCTCTCCCAGAGGTGAGAGTTGAAGACTGCGCTGGCATCGGGCTCTGCCAGACGTTCCCAACAGACCCTCACAACATGTTTTGGCCTGCTGAGTCTGTCCGGCTTCCTCCTTTGCCAGCGGATCCAACTCACCACCAGGTGGTGATCGGTTGACAGCTCTGCCCCTCTCTTCACCCGAGTGTCCAAAACACACGGCCGGAGGTCTGATGACACAACAACAAAGTCGATCATCGACCACCGGCCTAGGGTGTTCTGGTGCCAAGTGCACTTATGGACATCCCTGTGTTCAAACATGGTGTTTGTTATAGACAAACTGTGAGTAGCACAGAAGTCCAGTGTATGAGGAGTATGAAATGATTTTACCTCTGATAAATGCCTTCCCAGCTTCCCATAACAGTGAGGGTGAGATGTCTAGAGAGTCATTCATTTCCAGATAGAATGCCCACTCTTGCCTTATTAAAGTTATGAAATTTGGGTCTTCTAATAATGAAGTATTGAGGCACCATCATGTTGGGGTTTTGACGTGTGTTTGTGTATTAATAGACAAGGAAACAGGCACGTAGTCACTGATCACGATTGGGTGAATTGTGTTATCTGAAATATTAGGTAAGAGTGAGTTATTGACTATAAATAGATCAATTCTTGAGGAGCATTGGTGAACTGGGGAGAAGTTGTATACTCTCTTAGAGATGGATTCCTTATTCTCCAGCTGTTGCCTAGGCCGTAGTCCTCCATGTATTGCTTGATTATGTTGGTAGAGTGCCAGTTCCTTACTTTACCAGAGATGCTTGAGCGGTCGATTGTTGGGTTAATTACAGTCCTAAAGTCTCCAGCTATAATGAAGTAATTGGAATTGGACAATGCAGAGAAGAAATTGTGAAAGAAAGTTGGATCATCACTGTTTGGGCCATATATGTTTGCAAGTGTAAATGTTGTGTGGTTGACAGATATATTGAGAATAATAAATCTCCCATCTGGGTCAGTGATAGATTGGTTGAGTGTAAGCTGAATGTCTTTATTTATTAGTATAGAGACTCCTCTTTGTTTACTGTTATATGTGGATGAAAATTTTCGGTCAAATTGTTTGAGTTGGAGGAATTGTAATTCTATGTCCGTGAGATGTGTTTCTTGTTAGAAGCATATGTCAGCCCCTATGTCACACCTGCAGCCAGACGATAGTCTGGTTTTGTTTGTCTTTTATGTTTTGTTTGTCTCTTCCTGTTTTATTTTGTTAAGTTTTCCCTCATGTGTCTTGTCTGTCGTCTTTACTTCCTGTTCCCTGATCATCCTCACCTCTGACCTGATTACCTGTCTCCGCCCTGATTTGTTCCACCTGTGTCTAGTTGTCTTCCCTCCCTTTTGTGTATTTAAACCCTGTCTCTTCCTTTTGTCAGTCGCCAGTTTGTAACTCCAGTAGTTCAGACCAGCGTACTTGACCTCGTTTGTTTGTTTGCCTGCCTGTTTTTTGACCTGTTTTGGATTCCTCGGTTTCTCGTCTTCTGCCTGATCCCTGTCGGTTTTGTCTGCCTCATCTGATCTGGTTTTGACCTTCTCGCTCTGACTACCGGTACATGAGTTTGCCTTGTCCTTATGTCCTGTTGCTCGATCGTTAGCCTGCCTGTGTATGACCTGTTTCCGTCCCTGACCTCCCTTTGCTTTTCCCCAGTCGGGGAAAATACTCCCAACACCGCTCGGGGAGACGGGCTGCTGCCCTCGATCCAGAGGACGAATCAGAGGGGGAAATCTCCAACCATTATCCTCAAGATTCTGTTTGTGTTTGTGTTTGGTAAGTGACTCTTGTATCATACACCTTGTGATTCAAGAGTATGTGTGAGTGTACTTGAGCTGAGGAATGGTAGATGCATCAAACATGAGTTGAAAATGAACAGACAATAAACAGAGAAAGACAACGCCCACAAGGGGATGTTCGCACACACAAGAACATGACATAAATGGGGAACACAGAACATATATATTGATAAGAAAGGAAAGTTGGAGATGGGGGAAGATACAAACAAACAAACAAAAACAACAAACAGGGGCCTGTTTCACAAAACTATGATTCCGTCATCCAGGATAACTGAGTAAGCCACGTTCAACGAATCCAAAACAAGGGTGTCCAGGCTTAATCGGTTTCACAAAGACCAAGCCAGGATGAACGGATAAGGATTCATCAAGCCAGGTGTAACTCATCCTGGATAAGTGCGCGCATCTGGCTTCCTCAATAGACCCCGACATCGATCACAGATTCACTGATTCACCATAGTAACTAGAGCAGCGGACTTTCCCCCGTCGGATGCAAAACTCCTCATTTTGACTTACGAGGAAGTAAAGGACCGAATCAAAAAGAAAGACAACACCGCCACAGTTACAAAAACAATGAGAGACAACTAGGCGAAGGACTACAGACCGCCTGAATGAGTAAATAGTGCACAAACACACACTGACTGTTCCACTGAAACCATCACAATTACAACCCAAATAGTTAATTAACATCTCCAAAAACGTAGTTGTGAAATTGTAAGTTAGACTGACTGTAGATGTGAGTGAAACTGTGTAAATGTAACTGCATCAGACTGAATAACTCTGATAAACAGATGAGCTCACTGACTTCAGTGAATTTACCTTTGGGATAAATAAATTTATCTTATCTTCTCGGGATTCATGACTGTATGATATTGTCAATTAACCCATAAAGACCCAAACATCCATCGCCAACCAAAACCATCTACTGATCTAAACTGTTTAATACCTGTTGATCCGCTAATCCTATTAATACATGTAAATAATTGGTGTAAAATACAGTTCTTCACCTTTTCATGGTCATCAGATATGACCCATTTAGACACTCAGAGGCTCAGTAGTTACCGTGGAAACACCGTCATCTTCTCCAACATTGATTCCCCAGTAAAACCCATGGAGTTGGATCAATGACAGTGGATGGACACACTGGGTTTATGTTCAGTTAAGGATAGATTGGAATGAAAAAGACACTGTTGCTTCAGTTTGATCTGTTTCTGATATAAGAACCATCAACTTTAATCAGAGCTTTAATGAACATCTACATGATCAGTGAATTAAATATAGGAAAATATCTGATTTATACTGGTAAAATACAAACTACAGAAGATAATATTATAACAAATGGAGATAAATCACTTAAGAAAGGTTTGATATAAAGAATATTCATTTGTGAACTGACACTAAAGTAGTGCTGGGCCTTTATGGGTTAATGAACACTGTTCATTGTTTGTGATGTTCATTGTTTGGTTTAATATTCTTCATCTTATCATTTCAGATGGTCCACGCTGACTGTCTCATCAGTGTCGTGTCTCAGTGGTCTGGTTCTGGCTCAGTCCATGACTCCTATCGGACCTCTAGAATCTGTCAGTGCCTATCACAAGGTGAGCCACACAGCCTCTATTAACAACCACTTTTTACATCAGATCTGTGTCCAGAATGTCTCTGTATTTATGAGGTTGTGATGCTGAGGTTTTGTGTTGACAGGTGAATTGTCTGGTGTGTTTCTGGGGGACAGGGGGTCTACCTACCAGCCTTCTCTCCTGTCACCATACACAAACCCCCAGGAATCACAGCAGGCCTACAGTCATGCCCATGCCAGGACAAGGGCAAGGATCCAAACAACCTTTGGCCTCCTTAAGACACGCTTTCACTGTCTTCACCACTTAAGGGCCAGCCCTTTGAGGTCATGTGACATTACTGTGGCCTGTACTGTCCTCCACAATGCGGCCTGAGGAAGGAGAGGGAGGGAGCCCCCCCAAAGTGCATCACACATTCACTGGGACAATCCTGCCATCTTCCCTGATGACCGCAGTGGTCAGCTGGTCAGGGACCAATATCTGTTTAATTATTTTAGCTAACATGCATGATTTAAGTTAAATATGTCCTGCAGGGGCAGAGGAATTTTTTTTTTTTTTTGTTATTCAGTTTAAATTGATTTGGCTTGTTTTGATGTTTGTGCTACATACTGTGTATATGCTGTGTGTATACTGTATGTATACTGTATTTATACTGTGTATATACTGTGTGTTTACTGTGTGTACTGTGTTGCAGGGAGGCTACTGCATTCATTTGTCTGTTCATTTGTTACGTATGGATTTGTCCTGCATTTCTTTCAGTGTACAGATGTGTATTTCTTGCAGTGTGCAGACATGTGGGTTGTATTCTACCTTTGATTGTGTAGTTATTCTTCTGTTCTGTCGTTCTTTGGTTCTGTTCCTTCCATCTTGTAGAGTCACTGTGTGACTTCAGTTTTAAAGGTTTTAATGGTTTTACTTGCTTTGATTGATCCTTATTCAATAAAGGAACATCATGTTACTTTTTGTGTATTTATATTTATATGATTTATATAGTCTATGGGAAACTGTCAGTTATCTAAGTATAAATAATACAGAGACTGGAAGGGTAAATGTAATCAAATTCCTTGGAATAACTATACAAAAGAAGTGAAGTTGTTTTATGCTGTAGTGCATGGAGGTGTGGGCGAATATAAACAGAACTAATACAAATCCAATCAGCATTATTCAGAAAAGGCCAATACCACTGATCAATAAAGTGTCCTATAAGGAACACACACATCAGTTTATGATCAAATTAAATATTTTAAAGTTTAGTGACTTAGACCACTTTAAAACAACCCAATTTATGTTTAAAAAAAAAAAAAAAAAAAAAAAAAAAAAAAATCTGTTGCCTGTTCATATTCAGAGCTTGATTAAAATTTGGAAAATTATTTCTAATTTCAGAGGAAGTCATGTGTTCAACAAACGCTATGTTAGAACAAATATGAACACATTTAGTCTGTGTGTTGGAGGAAATGTTTGAAACAAGTTAAATCCTGAGCTTAGGATTTAACTTGTTCAATTTCAAAGCCTGTACAACACTATTTATGTTTAAAACTATGTTTAAAAGAAATGTCATGAAAATATATAAAGAATGTGAATGTTCATTTTTCCACTCAAACTATTGAATTGTTTACTTTTTTGTTGTTTCTATTGTTACTAAGCTAATAGCTAACTATTTTATTTCATTTTGCTTGGTGATATGAATGGGGGGCAGAATGATCTTAGGCTTCAACCTATTCATTTACAGAATCTTTAGTTTTTAAACATTGTATCTGCATAAATGTCTGATGTTTGAAATGTCTGAATAAACACAATTGAACTGATCTAATGACTACAAAATCATCTAAAATCATTTATGTAAAATTATTGAAATTTATAATCACAAATGTTTATATACTGACAGTGGGTCTCGTTCCTGTTGTTCCATTGTTTAATGGGAAGTGGAATAACTATCGGTTTCCATTGGTGGTGACTGTTGACTGAGATAAGGGATGAGATTAAATAAATCCTGGAATTTAGCCTGGTCTGGAGCATGCTAGCTCTTGAGAATAAATCTCCATGGTAACTTATATCAAAACATATCCTGCTCTCCCCTATCCTGCTTTTGTGAAACCGGATCATGGATAAATTGAGCCAGAATAACCAACAAATCCTGGCTTAATCCCTTATCCTAGTTTTGTGAAACAGGCCCCAGGAGTAACTGTCAATACCCAGCAACAACAAACAAAAAAGAAAAAAAACAAACAAAAAAAACAGAAGAGAGAGCAAAAGAAAAGAAAATCAAAAACAGATGCACACACCAGAATAAAAAGGGAGGGCAGGAAATAGGGGCTAAGATGGAGGGAAGTAGAAAGAAAGAGAAATGCGATGCGATTAGTCTGTTAGAGAGGAAGGAGAGAGCGGGGGGGGGTGCATGTATGAGAGTGAGAAAGTGTAGAATGTGCGTGTGCAAGAGAGAGAGGGAGAGAGAACTTGAAGCTGGGGGAGAAGGAGGGGGACATCAGAAAGCTATCAATGGGTTGAGAGTGAAAATTATTACTGCTATAGAGAAGATGAGAAGGAGAAACAAAAAAAAAAACAACAACAAAATAGAAGCGGAGAAAAAAAACCCAAAATAAAATAAAGAGCAGTATTAATAGACTGAGCACGCTATGTTGGCCGTATAGAGGTATCAGAAGGCTTGTGATAGATTAAAATAGCTATGGTGTTAATTCCGAGATTCGGAATAACTGCCCATCCACGTAAAGTTTGTCCACTACCAACACTGCACGTCTATTGTTGGCTCATTTTTCTTTCAGGATTGGGTAGAGGATTTTCCGTCACTCGTTGATTTCTTGTGGGAATTGTTCATTCCATGGTTTATGTTCTTGAGTAGTTTCCCTTTGCTTTGAACCAGTTCTTTTAGTTTAAAGTGGTCGAATTTTGCTATGATGGGTCTTGTTTTATTGTCCTCTTGTTTGCCGAGACGGTGTACACGGTGGAAAGTGATGTTTTGCACCGTTTCACTGGGGAGTTTGAGTTGTGTTGACATGAAGTTTTTTATCAGTAGTTCTGGGTTATTGGGTGTAGTTTCCGGGATGCCTGAGAAGATGAGGTTTTCGCACATTGAGCGTGTTTAAATGTCCAAAATTGTGTCTTTCATTTGTCTGTTTTCGGCAGTGACAGTTTGCATTTGCTGAGTGAGTGTTTTGACATTTGACTGAAGCTCCTGATCTGATTTCTGCAGTGTTTCGATTTGGTTATGAGCGAATTCCAAGCTTTTACGCATGTCTTTTATTTCTTCGTGCATTGAAACTAGTAAGTCCAGTATTTTATTGATGCTCGTTGGCACACTGACCTAATCTCAGGTGGTGTGTAGATCTTCCGTGTCTGTGGCTGAGTCCCTTTTTCTCTTTTTGAGGTCGGATGTGTCTGTGTCCAACTCCATGGTTGTTTGTAGATAGTAGTCGTCGATGAAAGCCTCTTAGCTCGTTATATCCTCCAGAGTTGGAAGTGGTCCGTCTTGTATATGTGGTGGAGGTGAAGAGCTGGCGAGTTAATCCGTAATGGTATCTTTTTTTGGCGTTGGAGAGATCTTCCTTTGCCGCACTTGTCAACAGTGGGACGCCATCATTTTCAAATCTCACCTCTGTCCGGCTCTCGTGACACTCATGCACGCATCCCGTCACCCAAGTACACTGTTTCAATACAGATTTGTTTGGTTTTTGGTGACACTGGGCTAAAATTTCCCAATCACTTTTCAGTTGAACCTCTGTAAAGCAAGATCTACATAGTTCTCAAACTACAGGTTGCTGAAAACATTAACAAACATTTTGGCAAGGTGTATCTTTAAATTAAAATACAAATTTCAAATTTAGTACTTATTTCTCAGATTGTCGTACTCTTGTAGTGACTGAATAATTTTCTAAAGGATATAAAATGTTGTGACTTATGAGGCATATAAAATTTAAAAATGCAATTCAAATGCATATTGTTCATGTATGACAATGTCTACCACGAAAAGAAAAAAAAAAAAAAAAAAAAACTTCAAGAGAAAGCATTAAGATATCCACAAAATGTGAAGTTGGTTTCTTGAGCCAATGTTTCTTCAGGTATCAATTCTATATTGTTTGTTTTACTCACAGATCTGTATTCTGTACTCAATTTTTGATAGAAATTCATCTGTTTCATCTAATTTCACTTTTATTTTTCAAAGATAAAAAAGTTTTACAATGAATGAGTCTTAACAATGAATGCTAAGAAAACTTAATTTTCTATGGTTGGTGACCATTGCAAACTATTGCAAGAGTGAAAATATTAAGAAAGAAGCAGACATCAACAGTAGAAAATCACCATTTAATCTAGAGTTAGACAGGCAAGTGAAGATATGGTCATACTTCATGTCTCATCTGAACAGGTTTTTAGGCACACTGACATACATTTAAAAATATCATATTATAGCATATATTATTCTATGTAGCATAAAACCTCTTTACCATAACAACGTATGCACTTCATCATTGGCTGTACAAAAATACATTTAAATCTTCTCTTTCGCTGCACATTATGTGTATCTGTGTGTGTGCGTGTTCATGTGCAAATGTACATGTCTCTAATGGATATTTTTCATGTATGTGCATGTGTTTCACTTCTTGCAAATGTGTTTCAGCCGAAATCGATGCGTGGTCGGTACTCGAGAACCATGGGATATGTCTGTGGAAAAAAGGGAAGAAAAACCATTAGCGCTGCTGCTGTAACAGAAAGCTCATGTAAATACTCGGTCCATAACTCTTGTGGATGGTACCAATGATTCTGAGTTTACCAAAAATATTATATTTATGTACTTTATTTCATCATTCCAATTCTGCCTGACTTTGTGCCTTTGTGTTCAGCTTTAATTAGTGCTTTATGAAAATGCTCGTCTATTAAGGTTCTAGAGTTTCTCTGTCAATCAGACTGCACTTACTTAAAGATCCACTTGAAATTAAGTCCATTGCCCTAGACCCCCATGGTAAAAAGTCTAAATGTCCAAATGTCCAGAAATAAACATGTTTACAATCTGGCATAAGTTTTTCTCTTTTTTATACCCGCCACCCGCCACTCTTTGGAGGACAAGTTTATTTTTATTTACAACTTGTGTTTAAGTAACAATTTCAAACTTTATATTCACATATTCATCCATTCCTTGCTTGTATACATATACATAGAGGGAGGGCTCTTATTGAGGACTTGCAGCTGACGTCATTGGTCATGTGATTGTTGTTTACACCGCCATATTGGTAGGCACGCTATCTGGATCCAGAAAGTCAGAACTGTTGCTTTATATCGTGTTTTTCTTTGGACTCGTGTTTGCGTGTTTTGTTATTTGCAAGTATGTCTGCTTGTGATAAAGGCACCATAGATGAGTTTCAGTGTTTACTAACAACAGTGATGCGCGCGCAACTTGGAGGCAAAAACACGAGTACCAGCTACCAGCCGGCTCACATCAGCCATGTACACCTCCAGGCTCTCCCCCGGAACTCGTGAACGAGCCGATATGTTTGCTCTAAAACGGTCCATTAACTGTCTCTGTCCAAAAGTCGATCCCATCTTCTCTTTCACGGCCACATAATCTGACTTGACCACATTGGGAAGGCTGTCCCATAGTAGAAAAGCAGACTTGCATAGATGGGTGGGGAATATTCTCACCAGCTCCCCACTGAACTCACCAGCGTCGCCCGCCGTAGCTCCGACTGCCATTTCCAGCTGCCTAACCTAGCTGAGGAAACTCAAAGGGAGCAGGTAGATCCACAATCACTCTCTCTCTACAGGATGATAGGCCAGGGGAAGCCCTCCTGGTAGGATTAAAGGGGTCTTCATCACCGTACCACATGATGACACTTCTTTTCTTACACGCCGCTAAGCGCAACAGGCATGCAGGCTAACTATACTGAGAAGCTATGCTAACTGCGGTAATAACTATAAACAGTGGTCGGCAGAACAAAACCACTGCTACCACCAATGTAACCGAGCGGTCTTTCTGCCTAACTTATAATTGGTGAAAGCTAAGTAATAAATGGCACACAGGAGTTTAGCAGGTCCATCATTTAACACATTGTACAATCCAAGGAAAGCTTGCTTACCAATGTGGGGTCATAAACAGCAAACCACATGATCATGTGAAATATGTGCAAAACCTCAATAGACGAAAGTGTACAGGGACTGGACGAGACAAGACAGTGGGACAAAACGGACATAAGACAAGACAGTAGGACAAGCCAGCTAAGTTGTTCCTGTTGAAAACATAATAAAACGTGAAAGACATGACAACAAGTAAGACAAGACAAAAACAGACACTAATTACATATTCATCATTATAAACTGGTGTGTGTGTGTGTGTGTGTGTGTGTGTGTGTGTTTGTGAGGAAAGGGGACCAAACAGAGAGGGGCTCTACTGCTGGGTGTTGCATGGTGGTGGTTCGTTTTAGGCTGTCCAGTGAGATGCATTCTAAAAGGGGGAGGAGAGAAGGAGAGAGTGGAGGGGGGAGAAAAAGGGAGAAGAAAGTGGTGAGGACCCCCATAGGAGAACACCAACAATTCCAAAAATAACAACCATGGTGAAAACCACAATGGCAACAATGACCACAACAAGAAACGAGCACACTGGGAAACCAGGCCGCCCCAGACAGCCACCCACTATGCACCAGTTTGCACCCCGATGCCCCGGCTAAGTGCCCCGGGGACCCAGAGGCCCACCCTCCCATCTCCTCTGCACCCTGCTGGAGGTGATGCTGCATGGACAGCCTCGCCTACCCGAACAGCATCGCCCACCAGGTGCCATGCAGCCCACCCCCCAAAAGTGAGTGTGTGGTGTCAGTGTTCCTGTGTTGTGAGTGGGTGTAATTAGAAATGAGGAGTAAGCCGTCATAGGGTATCACAGAAGGGGGCCATTTTAATGACCCCCCTGTCATACCCCCCAGAATGTGCACACTCCCCAAGACCCTATATGCTTGTATGCAGGGGGTGGGAAGGGGAGGGGCAGGACCCACCAAGGAGCATGGCCGCTCAGAGGTCCAGGGCACCCAGCGACTGCAGCCAGATAGTTCTGACCACCCCAGGGGCCACCCATGCACTTAATTCTCCCATGTGGTTCAGGGGCATGAATCTGGGAACAGCCGCCCCAGAGCCCCCCAAACACATGTGGGAACCCACCATCCTCCTGAACTCCCCACTCATATGTGACCTAGGGATGTAGCAATTACCGGCACGCTGACACACCACTGCAAGAACCCTGGCGGCGAGCACCGCCGCCCCTAGCCCCAAACACCGCCACAGCCACGCCCCCCACCCCACCCACCCCCACCCTACGAAAACCCTTGGCCACACCACCCATCCCCCAGAGAGGCAACAGCCCCCCAGGCGCCCATGCACAGCCTGCGATGCCTGGCCCCTGAGAGCCCAACGGAACACACCCACCCAGACAGCCCCACCTCCCCCAAAAGGGACAAAGCCGACAGCCCAGATACACCATGATCCGGGCCAACCTCACAGTGACAGTGACGACAGCCACAACCACCCCGGGCCACAACAGCTGCGACATGAGTCCCCACCCCGCCACCCCCCCAGTGCACACGCTACCACACCACAGCCCTCCCTTAACCACAAAACCCACAAGCATCCACAAACACCTACACACAAACACATTCCATCAGCCCCCGCAGACACACACCAATACACACCCACACACTGACACAAACACGCCCACACACCCACATGTTCACCCACACAGATGCACGCATGCGCACACACACACACACACACACACACACACACACACACTCCCCCACCCCCACCCCAGGATCCCCAGGCACCGGCCAGACACCAGAGTGTACACCTGCTCACCCCCACAGTGGCATGCCTGACCCCCTGGTGTAGGGGAGAGTCAGCACCCAGACCCCAAACTCCAAGAGCCCCGCCCAACCCACCCACCGCCCCAGGCCCACCCTGCAGACCCTACAGACAAACACAGAGCCCCGCCCCCACAGCAGGGCAGCCCAGACCCCCTCCCCACCAGCCTCTAAACACTTACAGGTACATCTCAAAAAATTAGAATATCATGAAAAAGTTCAATATTTTAGTCACTCATTTCAGAAAGTGAAACCCATATATTATATAGACTCATTAGACATAGAGTGCAATATTTTGGGCATTATTTCTTGAAATTTTTATGATTATGGCTTACGGATAATGACAACCCACACTTCAGTGTCTCAGAAAATTTGAATATTGCATAAAATCAATAAAAAAAGGATATTTTAAACAGAAATATCAGGCTTCTGAAAAGTATGTTCATTTCTATGTACTCAAGACTTGGTTGGTGCCTACTTTTACATAAATTACTGTATCAATGCAGCGTGGCATGGAGGCGATCAGCCTGTGGCACTGCTCAGGTGGAATGGAAGCCCAGGTTGGTTTGATAGTGTCCTTTAGATCATCTGCATTGTTGGAGTCCACAATCAACGCAGCCATCTACCAAGACATTTTAGAGCACTTCATGCTTTCTTCTGCTGACCAGCTTCATGGAGATGCTGATTTCATTTTTCAGCAGGACTTGGCACCTGCCCACACTGTCAAAGGTACCAAAAGCTGGTTCAATGACCATGGTCATTGAACCAGCTTTTGGTGTTGCAGTGCTTGATTGGCCAGAAAACTCACCTGTCCATAGACAATCTATGGGGTATTGTCAAGAGGAAGATGAGAGACGCCAGATCCAACAATGCAGATGACCTGAAGGACACTATCAAACCAACCTGGGCTTCCATTCCACCTGAGCAGTGCCACAGGCTGATCGCCTCCACGCCACGCCGAATTGATGCAGTAATTCATGCAAAAGGAGGCCCAACCAAGTCTTGAGTACATAGAAGTGAATATACTTTTCAGAGGCTTGACATTTCTGTTTAAAATATCCATTTTGTATTGATTTTATGCAATATTCTAATTTTCTGAGACACTGAATTTAGATTTTTCATTATCTGTAAGCCATAATCATCAAAATTTCCAGAAATAAAGCTTGAATTATTTCACTCTATGTCTAATGACAAAGACATGATTATACCCCGTAAGCGTGTTAAAAGTGTACCCTAACAACAAGCCATGGGTCACAAAAAATGTTAAAACCTGTCTGAAGAACAAGAAATTAGATTTCAAAGAAGGGGCTGTCTCTGACCTTCAGTCAGCCACCAAAGACTTGAAAATTGAGATTTTGAAAGCAAAACATTATAAAACCACTCTTGAAAATAAGATGGCTGCAAACAATCTAGGTTCCGCATGGTCATGTATGAAAACCATTGTAGGCCTTCAAAACCTCCAGAGCAGATAGCTTCCAGGTCATGTGACCTATTGACCCAAAATCACTGCAGGATTGTAGTACGGTACTGGCTGAACGAGTTACGGTCATTTTTGTAACGTTTTAACACTTTTGCTATTTTAAATGATTTTTTTAATGTAAATATTAGCATATTAGCTCAATAGCTTCCAGGTCATGTGACCTATTGACTCAAAATCAGTGCAGGATCATAGTACTACATGGGCTGGTTGAGTTACACCTCTTTTTATTACATTTGAATAATTTCCTTATTTTTAATGAAATTAACATTGTAAATTTTAGCATTTTAGCTCAATACAAGATAAACATTTATTGAAGAGATGGAAACAAAATGTTTTAATTTGTTCAAAGGGTCTGGGGTGTATCCTGAATCACCGCTGCCAGCAAACACGTACGGCAAGTCACCGCAGACGATATAATGGTTAAAAACCAGTGAAGAATCACACTGACACGTCTGTTTATTGCCCATCAATAACCCACATTTTATTTTGAAAACCGGAAGATGGTCCACGCTGTAGCATCCTAGCGCTGACTTTCTCAACCACCTCCGTGTATTTGCCGTAAAGTCTGTAATACGGGAGCACTTGACATGTTGGAGCGGCTGGCTTGACTTCGCAAAAAGGAGAGTCAGCTGGCTTGACCGCAGTAGTGTTGGGGAGTAATCTGATTGATGAAGGCTACTGTTGTGTTTGGGATAGAGGGTCTAACGTATATTTTGCCTGCTAATTCAGAATGTCATTTGTGGCACACACGTATTAGTTTGTAGAGTAGTGACGCATGGGCATGCTGTAGAGTGTATATTAGGTTTGCAGTGCTGGATACCGATTCTTACTTTTCATCAAAGTAAATTCAGCTTATTTCACATGTAGTTTAACCGCATCAGATGTGTTCATTGTATGCGGGAAAACTGTGTTTAAATAGCAACTTTGCTAATGTGGGCATGTTATTTTGGGAATTAGGTATGAAAAAAGGAAACCTTATTTCTCTGGTAGGCTACTGGACCAGATCATATGGTGACAGATCATCTTATTGGTTAGTGTGACACTCTAGTGTCAACTTAAGCATTGCTATAGGTAGATTTTGTTTATCAATGGATCTAACAGGCCTATAAGCCATAGTGCCCAATTGTATTCATGAAGAAAAAAAAGCTTAGAGTATAGCCCTAAGCCTAATGTACACAATTATTCAGTGTAAATCTATGTAAACTAAAAGTTTTAGCCTAATCTTTTTTACAGCCTAAGGCAAAGAAGAAGATAGTGGTCCAAAAAAAGAGGCGATGACAGATGTAACAGAAATGACTAGAAATGATCCAAATAGTCTAGGTGATGATCCATACAGCCTATTTGTACTTTTTATACTAAAAAATGAGCTTGTCCAACTTAATCTAAATATTTAAATATGCATTTGTTGTGTTTATGTGTGTCCTGTAGACAATGGAGACTCGACACCCAGTCTTGGCATAGGTAATCTTTTCTCACTCTTTAACAATGTTTCAATATATTATGAATGTTTACATTTGAAATAATAGGATTTCATTTCTCAACAATGATTTCTTGGCCTCACATGAAAGTTTTTGGGATATTTTGTGTATCATAGGCCTATACTGCATATCTGTAGTTGAGTTATAAGAACTGTATGGAATAGGCCTACAGACAACAGGCAACACTGCTGTGTACTGCGGAAAGAGAATCCAATATTTAAAATAATTATTGATTTGAGCTTTGTACTTTTTAATACTTTTAAAAAATGAATATAAATGAATTTGTCACAACCATGCCCCTGTTTGTGATATCAGCTCATGGTCTTTGTTGTATATCTTTCAATATCTCTTGTTCTCTCATTTGTCTTGTAAATCAATACTAGAAATCATTATCATGACTTGTATTTTTACTGTTCTGTCAAGCATCAGTCATCAGTCTCCATGGTGGAGTTTCTGGAAGCAAAAATCCAATGGCAAGATCAAGGATCAAGGATCTCGAACAAGAGCACAACTTTTTATGTGCTCAAGTCAATATCAAGTGAGTATTTTTTTTTAACAATAATATTTTTCAAATTGAACGAAACCCAAATGAAATGTGTCTCAACTGAAGTTAATTGTTGGGTCATCTGTCTGCTTCTTAAAGTCCATCCAAAAGTCTTAAATGTCGAAGAGGATGAAAATGATGATGACCTGGAAGAAGAATACCTTCCCCCATCTTCTCCAAATATCAGTGAGTCCTCAGATAGTGATGTCAACCCAAGACACAAGCCTCATCCCATCCAGTCACCTCCAGGTGCAACTGTGTCTTGGAGAGCTCATATGAGAGGTAATAGTGGCTTTACTTGAACCCCCAGCGCAGTAAATATTTACCTGCCTTCAAGATACAATATTGACACAAGATGGTATGTCTTCAAAAATGTGCTCTGAAAAAAAGAGATCCAGGAGAAGTACAGTACACCTCCTCCAATAAAAGTTCAGATAAGAATACTTTCTTATAACTATTTTTATGTGTTATGCCCTTTAGGGTCAGAGCAACATCAGCCACAAGTGTGTATTTCTTTTTTATGTTTTTTTTGGTCACTCTCTCTCTCTGTATTAGTCAAAGGACCAGATGAGGCTATCCGGAGATACCAAAAAGTTCTGAAGACCTTCAGCAGCGTTCACACAATGACCAAAGCCTTCAGGATCAATGATGTGGATAGAGGAACCATAAAGGTGACTGCTCCTATTGCAGAGCTCAAGATTGTGGACCCTGAAATATTCAACAGCCTAAAGTTTAATTCTACTACTGACACCATGCAGTCCTTTGCAAAGACCTGCACTGCTCACATTACCCCTGAGAAAAGGATCACAATAGAGGATATGAAATCCGGAGGCAAACTTCCCTTATTAATGAAGTATTAAAAAGTGAGCTTATTTGTTCAGTAAAAGCTCTGGTAGGTGACTGTTGGGTCAAAAAAGTGGCACAGAGAATATGCTGTTTTAGAGAGTTCATATTGACATTTGATGTTCTTACTTTCAGTATTGTCTTGCAGCACACAGTAAAATTATCTAAATTCGAGAGTAACTTTGGTCTGTGAAAGTTTAGTGCACAATGTTCAAGTAATTGTAGTACAATTGGTCCAAGCTTTACCCAGCTACTGAAGAACATTTTATATTGGCCTTTGTATGGTTTCACCTTTGCACATTTATTTTTTTGCTAGTGTTACTGTATGTATAACAAGTTTGGATCTTGTATTTATGGTATGGCATGATGCACTTTTCCCATGTCAGTACAATCTGTTCAGTCACAAACCACATGCCTGAAAAATATTGACATGCGTGTACATAATTTTGTCATACCTAGTACCATTAAGAATATGCATAGCCCCTTAAACACAAAAGTTGTTTTGAGTGTAAGACTTTCAGTCATTTAGTAGCCAAGAAACTTTAGGCAAATACTTGAAAAGATATGTATATTCTCACATGTCCATTAATAAAAAGAAATTTGTAATTGCGCTAACTGGACTGTCATCATGTTGTGGTAATTGTGTACTGTAATGCATTTACTAAGTGTGAAGAGGAGGCAACTTTAGATTAGGGAACACATGGGAGTTAATAAGTGCCAAATTATTTGTCAGTAAAATATGAACAAAGACCTAACTTTAGAATAGGGAACATTTTCTGCATTACAAAGACTTAATTATGAGTTATTTGTACCCTACTAGTACTTGTGGTTTTGGGTTTCGCTCTATATGAATAGACCACCTTTGGTAAGTATTATTAGAGAAGAATAACTGTTCCTGTGATACTACTACCTTATAAGCCCCATACTGGCTGAATCATATTGAGATCGTAACATACAACCACTTACTAACTATGAATAAGCAGTAATTAGGAGCTTATATAGGGGAAATTCTTAGTTAAGGGTCTAATAAGGGTAAAATAAGGTCTTGCAGAATAAGGTATCAATTAATGATTTATAATGACTAACAAATAGCTAGTATTCTACTAATATACATGTTAGGAAGCAGCTAATTAATGTGTTTTAATATAAAGTGTTACCATTTTTTATAATTATGTATTGATGGCTACGGATAAAATGTTTCAAAGTACATATGTGTGTTTATTCAGACATTTCAACCGTCAAAGACATGTATATGGTCTTCATCTGCAGATATAATTCAGTTTGAGCAATGTGTGGGTTAAAGTAAAGTTCTCATTACTGGGATATTCAACTGTGCATAGTAGACACATAGGGATCACTGAACTGCCACTGAAGACCCCCAAACCATCTCCAAACCAGTGCCTTTGCCAAGACCACCAACAGGTTTTTGATAGCAGGGAACACGAGGCCCCAGAAGAAAAAGCCTACAAACTCCATATAGAAAGCATGGAAAGTCCACTACGGAATCAAACTCAGGACCTTCTTGCTTTGAGGCAACAGTGCAAACACTATTCAGCAAAGTGGTACGTCAAAGCATTTCAATGTACACTCCTGATCAAAATTTTAAGACCAGTTGAAAAATTGCAAGAATTTACATTTTGCACTGTTGGACCTTAAGAAGTTTTTAAGTAGAGTCTGAAAATGCAAAAAGAAGAAATGGGAGTGAGACAAAATAATTTGAGTAAGCATTTTATTGAGAACAACAATTAAACTGAAATAGGCTGTTCATCAGCTGATCAAAAATTTAAGACCACAGCTTTTAAAAGCCAAATATATGCAAAAATGTGGATTCAATGTCATTTTCTGTCAGGTATTCACACTGTCATAATCTCCTGATGGCAAAGGCTTTCATTAGCAAGGCCACTCGCAATGTGCCATCGCTGCTGAGGTTGGACACAGTATGACAGCCATGTTGAATCCACTGTCTTATGTCCATTTTTGTAAACTTCCCTTGCCATCCATCTCCATATGCTCTCAATTGGATATAGATCAGGGGAACACGCTGGATCATCCAAAAGAGTGACATTATTCCTCTGGAAGAAGTCCTTTGTCCGGTGGGCATTGTGAACTGCAGCATTGTCCTGTTGAAAAACCCAGTCATTACCACACAGACCAGGGCCCTCAGTTATGAGGGATGCCCCCTGCAACATCTCCACATAGCCAGCCGCTGTTTGATGCCACTGCACAACCTGAAGCTCCATTGTTCCACAAAAGGAAAAAGCACCCTCCACTCCGCCACAAAGAAAACATCTCAAGTGGGATCTCCTTGTCATGCCACTAACATTGGAAGCCATCAGGACCGTCAAGGTTAAATTTTTTTCTCATCAGAGAATAAAACTTTCCTCCACCTTTCAATGCTCCATGTTTGGTGCTCTCTTGCAAGGTCCAAATGGCAATTTTGTGGTGTTAAATGAGATGCGGTCTTTGAAGACATTTTTTGTTCTTAAAGCCCTTCTCTCGAACATGCCGTTGGATGGTTATTGGGCTGCAGTCGGCACCAGGAATGGCCTTAATTTTGGTCGAGTGCATTGGCTGACAGCCAATTGGATCCTCAAGCTCAGTGCTGGTGAAATTTTTTTGGGTCTACCATTTGACTTTTTTGTTCCATAACCCTCAGGATCTTTTAAGAAATTCAAAATGGCTGTCTTACTGCATCCAACCTCAGCAGCAATGGCGTGTTGCAAGAGGCCTTGCTTATGCAGCTCAACAATCCGACCACGTTTAAAGAGAGAAAGTTTTTAGCCTTTGCCATCAGGAGGTCATGACAGTGTGAATACCTGATAGAAAATGACATTGAATCCATATTTTTGTGCAGATTTTGTCTTTTAAAGGCAGTGGGCTTAAACTTTTGATCGGTTGGTAAGTAGCCTATTTCAGTTTAATTGCTGTTTTCAATAAAATGCTTACTCATATTATTTTGTCTCACTCCCATTTCTTCTTTTTGCATTTTGAAATTCTACTTAGAATCTTTTAAAGATCCAACAGTGCATAATGTAAATTCATGCAATTTTTCAACTGGTCTTAAAAATTTGATCACGTAGGGACTGTACCTCACAAGTTTCTAAGTAGCAAAATGAGCCACTGCAACATATGCATAATGGATAAATTATAGCCATTTCTCTATTGAAACAATATTGAATAGTTTTCTGGTTCTGCTTGAGAAACAAAATAATGATATATGAACAGACATGGACAGGGGTTTGCTTTAAGTAAAAAGTAAGAAGTAAAAAGCAAGATGACAATGTCCAAAAATCCATGCTCAAGGCTTCAAAATGCATCCACCTTTTGATGTACAGTCTGTGATTTTGCCACATGCCAGCACAGCATAAGCCAAATTGTATGGGATAAATGACTATAACTATGGTTCAGTCATTTAGTTTTAGGTTTAGTTTTACATTATGTATGAATCTACAAAATATAATGTGTGAATTACATTACATATGGACCTTATTGAATAGGGTATGTGTGGTGCTGTAGTTAAAGACAACATTTTAAAAGTGCTGGAACTTTAATATACTTGGGAACGGGGGGTTTCCATGCCAGGGCAGCATGGTGATGCAGTGGTTTACACTGTCACCTCACAGCAAGAAGGTCCTGGGTTTGATTCCAATGCAGGCTGGTGTGAGCCTTTCTGTGTGAAGTTTGCATGCTCTTCTATTGTCTGCATGAGTTCTTCCAGGGATAAATGAGTAGGACTTAAAAAAAAACAAAACATGTTTATGCATCTTATAGTTATTTGGCAACCTCTTGCCTTCAGTATGAATAAGAGCGAAATAAGAATGAGAGGAAGAAAAAGAGAAGTTATCAGAAAGGGACAATTCTCAGAGGGAGCCCCAAACTGTGCAGACTTGCACACAGGAGCCCATGTTTGCATAGTGCTTCAATCTAAAAGTATATACTGTGTTTTGTTCGTTTTGGTTATCATATAACTTTCTAATTTTACCAATACTCATGATTTTTTCCCCTCATCCTACCCATCATCTCATCATCCAAATTATTTTTGTGTCCACATCTTATCAATCCTGAGCCATAGCATTATCACAGCCTAAATCAATCATTGATGTGGATTTTTTTTCCTATCGTGTAGACATAGACACATGACAGCACACAGACTGAAGTCTTTATTTCTGCATGTCAGTGAAAGAGTCAAAGATGTGATCCGTCTTTTCATAAAAGATTCAGGCAGAAAAAAAGGTGAGTGTTTATCTCCAAAGTGCAGAGTGTGTCTCCTGTTGTTGGAATCCGTCTCCTATTTCTGGCAGCTCGGGGTTGCTGGTGCAGCAGAGTGCAGCTGCTGTCATCTCTGTGTTTTGCTGCATCATGCCTCAATAAATAAATTAATAAGTAAAAGAACAACAGTAAATCCAATCTGAGCAGTCTGTCACTGAGCCTCTGTATCTGCATCTCTGACACACCTTCATTCAGCATTTCTGCCTCCAAACACCTTAATTATACCACACTAACACACATTCTGTGACTGTCAACTACTTTAAGGGGTGGGGATTTTGTTCTGCTACCAAATGAGTAAAATGTAAAATCACTCAACCTGCTTGCATGCACAAGCAAAATGTGCCACAGGTGAACAGGCTAAATTTGCTGTTAAATGCTGTGTGGTGCACCCAAAAAAGTGTAGATTGGTACATATTACTAATTAATTCAAGCCTAAAGCGCTAGAGTTCAGGAAAAAAGAACAAACAATTAGATGAAGACATTAGATGTATAGAATAGCTGTACAGACTCATAACTTTGGTCTTTGCTGCATCTTTAGGAACAATAGTATTGTTAAAAAAATAAATAAAAAGAGTTTTGGTTTGATAACAAAACTTAAACTGTTAACACATTTTTTCATTGTGATTTTAGAACAGAGTAGGATCAGGTTGTGCCGTATCCTGATTCACACAGGCGGTAATGACGCCTGGCGGTGACAATCTGAGGTTCTTAAATTGAACGCAGCCTCAGTGTGCAAACTAGCTTAGACGATGGCTGACACCATAGCATTCTCTGGACCACTGCCTAATCTGGTCAATGATGAGATGTATTTCCGGTCTTCATCATTTAACTGCTGGTTGTCTAGATGGTGCCCCAAAAACGACAGACCTCATTGACAACTGACGTGCATTCTAGGGAAAGTCCTGGGCTCATTCACAGAGATGGCATTCATCCTACTTGGGAAGGGGCCTCTCTATTAGCTCGCAATGTGGCTTCTAGCCTTAGTCTCCCAAACTGACATCTTAGAGTTGGGACCTGGGCGCAGAGTTGTAGTGTAAAACACTTCTCTGTTAACCACTCATTTCCTTCTGAGCTGTCACATATCCAATGTTTAGGAAAGCAAATGTGTGTCTATCCCCCGTGCAGCACACACTAAAAAGCCTAATACTGTAAAGCCTATGGGAGTGAGACCAAATAATTTAATAAAAAATAGTTTTGAGTAGCAGTCAATATAAAAGAACACCTAATAAACATATAAAATGTGGATTACTAAACATGTCAATTTCATCTAAATCTTTGTTAGTAAATGACTTAATTGGTGATTATAAAATTGACATTTTGGCTTTCACAGACACTTGGCTTCAGCAGGATGAGTACGTGAGACTAAATGATTCCACCCCAACAAGTCATGTGGATTTCCACACAGCTAGAAGCACTGGCCGAGGTGGAGAAGTGGCAGTAATATCACACTCCAATTAAGGTCTTAGCCCTAAAACTTATCACCTTTTCCACCAAAAAGAACCTGGTGCTAGTTCGGTGCTGGTGGTAGAGCTAGTGCTTAGCTGGTTCCAACCTGGTGCCTCCAAAGAACTGGTTTGCTTTTCCATAGGCCAAGAGCCAAACGGAGCCAAGTCATAGCCATGTCATTACATCATTGTAAAACGTGATCACAGGACTGGGTCTGGCGTGGGAGACACGCTCTCAGAAGCAAGTGCTGCTCTTGCGTTTCCAAGCCTATATTGAAATCCACAGGCAAAAAACACAAATATTCACTCTGTGGCATCTGTGATAAACATAATTATCTGGGTTTCTATATTACATACATAGAAACATAATGCAAGGATAGTCTGTAAACAGATAATTAGTGAGGTCAGCAGAGCAGTATTATTACCCAAGTTTATGGGAGGCATAGGAAAACATGGACAAAATGAACTTTTTGTATTTCAAATGAGTTTATTCATACTGAAGTAAAAAAAAGGCTCAAATAAAAAAAAATGCTTAAAAAACTTTACAAAAGGGAAGAAAAATCAAGGTGCTGTTGCTGTGTGAATCTGCGTCCTCGTCCATGGGCAACAACTGTAAAGAACAAAACAAAGAAACTGTGCTTTAATTTGACATTTTCTCCCCTATGTGGACAACAACCCTGTCTACTGTAACATGGTTAAGTTAATTACTGGGTTCAGTTGTGCCTTTTATGAACCCCCCGAGGAAACATTGTTTTGGACACAACACTTAAATGTTATTATTAGCATACCAGTATCTAGCATTTCAACGTCCATAATGTTTGTTGCTCGCTTTAATCTCTAAAGTTGACTTTTTGTGAGCCATTAACCAATGCATTTGAGAAACAAAACTTACCAGTATTGTTTGCTGCTGTTTGAACAACAAGCTTGTCCACAATCGAGAGTTGCAAGTCCGTGGCTGCTGTGGCTGAGTTCAGCGCACTGGTAGTCTGATTCATCGGTCCCCTAAAACCCAGTCCAGCAGGTCCAAATGTAGGATTCTTTTCAGCCTGCCGCTGCATCCAAGTTGTCTTTTCTGGCCCCTGTAGTCCTTCTTTAACTTCTCCAGTTTGTTTAGAAGCTGGTCCAGGGTCTGCTTGTAGCCATCTCTTTTCATTTTTATGTTTATATTTCATTCCATCTTTATATTTTTCCGAACACCGGTTTTGTGCAAGAGGCTCCCTCCAACATGTCTTGGACTTCGGAAGAAGCCCACAGTGCCAGAAAGCCTGGGTCTCCTCCTCAGTCCACTGCTGCTTGTTTTTGGCATCTATAACTCTTTCTCTAAAAACAAAGCTAAACTAAAAACCCAGTGGTTGTAGTTTTAAAAATGGCGGTTCATAGCTTTCGCTCTTCCTGTATTGGTCTGTAACCCCCCACCCACCAATGACACAGGGAATTGGTTCATCGGTTCTTAGTCTGGCCGCAGTTTACCCCATCTCGAAGTTAGTGCTTTCCTGGAACCTGTTTGGAACCATTTTGTTAGGCGGTGGAAACACAAACAACCGGTGTGAAGTCAGGCGTTGGCTCTGAACATGTCCGAAACCAGTTTCATGGAAAAGGGGTATTGATAATGCTTTCAGTGGCCTGCGAGATGGGATTGGCTTAGTTCAAAATAAATAAATCAACTCACAGTCACAAGCACACCCTGGATCTGATCTTAACATATGGTATTGAGATTTGTGACCTTATTGTCCTCCCCTGTAACCCTGTACTCTCAGATCACTTTTTAATTACCTTTCAGTTTATGCTTGAGGATATTTCTACACCAATATTTAAAACTCAGATGAAAAGGACATTATGTGATTGTTCTGTCTCAAAGTAAAAAGAGATAATTCAGCCAATATTTACTGCCATGTCATGTGATTATGAAGAGAACAGCTCCCAAATGTCTAGTCCAGCTATATGTGATGAGTTTGTTGATAGTGCCCTGTACACACTACAAACTACTCTGGATGTAGTAGCTCCTCTAAAACCTAAGGCTGTTAGAACGATGTGAGCTTCTCCTAGGTATAATGCTGAAACACTTTTCCTTAAACAAGCAGTGCGTAAATTAGAGAGGCTATGGCACTGCTCCAGCTCAGAGGAATCTTTGAGTGCCTGGAAAAAGAGTTTACTGACTTATAAGCAGGCCCTGCATAGGGCTAAAACTAGATATTACTCATCCTTAATAGAGGAAAACAAGAATAACCCCAGGTTTCTGTTCCACACTGTAGCCAGCCTTCAATTAGCCTTCCTACAATTTATGACTTCCTACAATTCTTTAACAATAAAATCACAACTAGTAGAGAAAAAATAGATGAAATACTTGCAACTATCAGCTCTGAGGAAGCTCAGGCTGTAAACCTAGAATCTTCTATAAAACCCTCTGTATTATTAAAAGTGGGGTAGGAGATGTTTTCCTGGGGCATTTTTTAATATATTTCTTAAAATCCCTTTCACACCCCGACCAACCAATTAATTAAATGCTGAAACACAAAAATAAAAAAAAAAATTTTAGTCACCTGTGGAATGAACAGGACTGAAAATACATCATCCAATCATTTTAACCAGTCAATTGAAATGATTGAAAGGTGATATGTCTATCAAATTCAACTGCCATTTGGCCCCCCGCGTAACCCTCTTCGGGCATGAATCACCCGTTCTCAAAGGCTTGGAGCACTGGTAAAGGAAACAAAGCCAGAGCCAGAGCTTGACAAACTATATTAACTATATTAGGATGTAAAGTTCACTAGCAAGCTGTTTTGTCACTAACATAAATCACTAGGGAATGTAACGTTAGCCAGCAAGGTATGAATTGGGGCTGTTCTGCCAACAAAGAAGGGGGTGTTGGAGGAGACTGAAGGAGGTACACATGGATCCGTGAGGCTGGGGATGGAGCTGGGACCGGAGCCGGTGCAGGGGCCAGGGTTGGAGTCAGAGCTGGGACTGGGTACAGGGACGAATTGATGCTGTGCAGCGCTCGTGACCCCTCGGGAACAAGCATTGCATGTGCAATTACTCTGGAGGCGTGGCTTGGGGGGGGGGAGTCTGAAGAAAGGGGTTTGGACTTTTGAATTATGTATTTTCAAAATGTAGCATGCTCGAACTGTTTTTCCAAGATCTCATACCCCATCTTTAAATAATTTCACCACTGTACACCAAGCTGATCAATCATTATATCCTCATAATCATCAACTTGCCTCTTAGACCCAATCCCAACCAAACTTTTAAAAGATACTCTGCCCCTAACTATTGACAATATCCTAAATATAATAAATACCCCATTAGTAACTGGCTACATGCCACAGTCTTTTCAATTTGCAGTTTTTAAACCACTTTTGAAAGAAACTACTCTAGACCCTGATATTCTAGCCAATTACAGGCCTATATCAAATCTCCCCTTCTTTCCAAAAGTGCTAGAAAGAGTGGTAGTTTAACAGCTATGTCAGCACCTACAGGACAAAAATGTATTTGAAGATTTCCAGTCTGGATTTCGAGCTCATCATTTCACTGCAACTGCACTAGTCAAAGTCACTAATGACCTGTTACTAGCTGCTGCTGATGAACTGGTCTCGATACGCTACCCCCCGTCTTATGAAGCATTCACCCCCCACACACACACCCATGTCTGTGCACTTCCTGTCTACCTCACAGTTTCATTCTGCCAGCAGGCCTGGCTGTTAATAGTGTAGGGGAGACTGGGGACAGTTGTAACACGGGTCAGTTGTAACTCTTGCTATTGCTCCAATCAGGAACAATTTAGGACTCACCTAATTCACTCTGGACATGCTCAGTTTAGTCCTTAGTCCACATAAGAAGTTGTAGTGCCATGAGGCAGACACATCAAAATTTGTGAGTGAAAACATAATTGTGTGGTAAGTGATATTTTTTGCTCTAATTATTTTTGTAATTGCATAGTTTGCATTTGAAAGTTGTGTAAATCATATTTGTGAGATAAGCAAAGATTTATGCAACTGTTTATCCACATGTCCACAATTATCTAAATATAAGATTATTATATCCTGTGTAGATCAGTGTTCTTATTTCATATATCGGCCAATATATCGGTTATCGACCAATATCAGATATCAGCCGATATATTGGATATCGGCTTTTTTTAGCCCCCAATGTCGGTAAGTAACAATTGGTGTCAGAAGTGGGATAGCTGAAGATCTGCCATGTGACACTCGAAGGCGTCGGACAGGTTAGCCACCAAGAATCCACAATCTACAGGTTCTCCTCTACCTCACTGAAAATCTTAAGCGACGAGAGGGTCTGACGCCTGGAGTGAAACTGGTCGACTTCACATCTATTCAACGAACTCAATACTCTACTTCCTCGTCTGAAGGGTGAGACAAATTTTTTACCAATTATTCAATTGAAGTATTTGTTTATTAATTAAATTGGAAAAAGAAAAAATTTAATTAAAGTAAATTATAATGTGACTCAGTGTTGCACACAAATAACATTAACACTGACTTTAGTGTCTTGTACAGTGTGTATAAACACAGACTAAACACCAAGTTAAACCGGAGTCAAAGATGAGACGTAGAGTAAGGCTTTTCCTTTTACTGTAGTTTCCTCTTCAACATGCATGTTATTCATACAACCGGTGAAAACTGTAAATAATAAAAACAACATATGTAACAATCTCTTACGGAGCCCGGGAAGGGACACGAAGAGAAAAAAAATGTATTGCGTTATAACGCAATAGTTCAAAAGTATTGCGTTATAATGCAATAGTTTTTGCGTTATAACGCAAAACTATTGCGTTATAACGCAAAAGTATTGCATTATAACGCAATAGTTCTTGCGTTATAACGCAAAAGTATTACGTTTAAACGCAAAAGTATTGCGTTATAACGCAAAAGTATTGCGTTATAACGCAATAGTTTTTGCATTGGGATCTGCATTCTGGATCGGACAGGTCGGTCAGGTCAGACACACCTGTACCTGCAGTCCTGTGCCCTATGCATGTGTAGTTCAGATGACCATAACTCTTTCATTATTTGTCCGATCGGAAAAATTCCAACAGTTTCTGAAACCTGAGACACTGTGCTTTATGGACATTCTCAGGTCAATGCGAAAATTTCCCGGGCACCCATCCTAGAAGACGCAAAATAAGCCATTCGGTGACTGGGGACGCACACAACAGAGCGGATTCATGGAGCGGAGAACTGGAGCGCATAACAGAGTGCAGAACGGATTAGATCTAGTGTTGGAAAATGTAGGCAAGATGGACATCCACAGTTCCAAGTCCCCCTGGAGGTTTACAGATAGATTTGTGACCGAAGGAGAGACTGATGGAGCAACATCTGAAGAAGAAAGGTAAAGTTCACCCGGTTCCATTTAGTGGACTGTCTACATGACCGAAGCACTCTCTGCTTTTTTCTATGGAGTTTTTACTTGATTTACTTTATTGTATGTGTAAACTGACGCTTATACTGCCAGTGACGTGCAGTCAGAGGAGGCAGGGGAGGCAGAGCCTCCCTTGTCAATCTTGAAAAGAAAAAAAACTTAACTATAAAATATAATAAATGTTGATAGTTGTCAGCTGGTATGTCCTATAAACTCATTTTCCGTTCGAATCCAATATTATTCTTATTAATTTTTTTTTGTCAATTAGAATAGCAGAATTTCCGCACGCTCCGTTCAAATACAGGGAGGAGGCAGCACTGTGCTGTGCCTCCCGCAGAACTGTCTCCTCCCCTCATGAACTCTGCTGGTACCCGAAGAAAATATTGTGTCGCTGTCCCTCTGTATATCGCAGTTAAAATGCTTTCAAACACTGTGATTATATGCTCTATCCTTCCATAATCTGCACAACATATGGAATGTATTTCTGTAATGTGTTTAGGCTCGCAGATTAATCAGAAAACCGCAGTGAAAAAGTCACTAGGGGAGGCCAACAGTATCCCTGCCTCATGATAGATGGCGCCAGTGAGTCCACAGATTCATGCGCTTATAATCTTCTTCATTCTTTTTTATACACTTTAATTCACCTCATCAAAAATGGAGGATTACATTTCATGTACAAATAAAGGTAAGACCATAAACTTTTTTTTTATTTTTAGTTTGAAATTGCTCTTTTTGAAGGTTTCCTGTTGAGTTCCTGCCAGTCTACCTATGCTGACTTGATGCACAGCCCATATACCCAGGCCATTCCTTTTGCTCACTCTCTCTATTCCAGTTTCTCAGGCCACCATATATTTGTAGATCTGGCTCTGAAAGAGTCAGTGCCTCCCCAGCCATGAACCCCACTGCACGCCACTGTATACTGCATGGTGGTTTTATAGAATAAAGTACAAACCGTGTAGAGTATGTGTTAGTTTGTAGTATGTCGGACTTTCTGTGCGTAAAAGTGCGCATGACGCTCTACAAAATAAGAGCGCATACGCTGATGTTCGGTGACTTTTTTTCTTCAATAGTACAATTTGACCTTGTTTTGTTTGTCTGATACATTGTTCTGTGTGTGTTATTTTTCCATGTGTCCACAGTCACATTCAAGGATGAAGAGGGAGAAGCCACGGTGATGCGCAAAGGCTCTGGTGATGAGAGCAGATACTGAAGACGCTCCACATCACAGATGAAGGACGGAGGCAGAGCCTGATGATGATCAGTCCAAATACCACAGACATTCAACACATCCACAGGAGGACTGACTTTTGGTGTGAACAGACTATTTTCCATGTGCAAACTGTGCCATAGGAGCACTGCCTGGATGAACTGACAGAACTGTTTCTGCAGAGCCATGAACATGAAGGCACTCTGCAGACATAGAACTGACAAATGCCCTGTGTGTGGGGGGTAAAACACCTGTAGAGTTTGCATTTTTACCCTGTTTTTGCACAATAAAAGGAAAATACTCATAGTTTGTTTTAAATACTTTTTATACTTTCAAAGTTCCTATTTAACTTTCAAATATTGTATCCATGTGTAATTTCAGTGTTTTTCTGCTAAAACAAAAAAAAAAAAAACCCAAAAAACAAAACAAAAAAAATTCCATTTTAGTGTTTTTCGTCATTTTAAACTGTTATTACAGTATTAAAACAAACAGTGACTGCTATATTGAACGTTCGAAGTGGTCTGCAAAAATTGACAAAACGACTCAAAGCATATTTTCCGACCTTTTTATGATCAAAATAAGAAAATCAGTCCAGGTGGACCATTTTAGGCTCAGGAGTATAAAGGATTTTAATACAATGCGCACATCCTCCTGTCTCATGCGCAGATCATTCACACTTAGTGCACATCCACCTGTATCCATGAAGCTGCACACAGACGCGAAGCTGGGCAAATATGAATTTCATTCAGAAACCTTTGGAATTTTTCCGATCGGACAAATAATGAAAGAGTTATGGTCATACTACACAGGACAGGGGGGCGTGTCAGACCTGGCACGGTCGGACCCGAACTGGACTACAACGTTTTATGTACGGACCTCAATCAAGAGAGAGCATATATGATTGCGTTATAACGCAAAACTATTGCGTTATAACGCAGTACTTTTGCGTTATATCGCAATAGTTTTTGCGTTATAAAGCAATAGTTTTTGCGTTATAACGCAATACTTTTGCGTTATAACGCAATAATTTTTATTTTTTGCATGTCCCCTCCCGGGATCCGTAATCTCTCAACATACACATCCCAAAAATATTTTAACAACGTTTCATAAACTTACAGCATTGCCTCTCCAATATTTCGCTGTGACTTTGCAGAATGATTTAGCAGCATTTCGAATGAATACAGACGAGCTCCGAAGTAAAGTTCGTGCATATTACAACCGGAAGTGATAGATCGTGAACCGGAAGTTCGCGTATAACAAAATAAAATCACTGAAATTCACATTTAACGTACTTTTTAAACTATCTTGCTTATTTAACATTACACAAACACAATGTTGCAATAACAAACTAACAAGAACACATAAACTCTTACGAAATATGCCTTAACGGCAACACACTGACAATCCTTGTGCTTTTCAACTAGGTGCAATGGGTCAAAGCGTAACTGGCTCTTATTTATGTTTATTGCAGTGATTAAATACATTTTCTTTCCTTTAAGGGGAACACTTATTGCACAACAATTTGAATTCTTACAGTTTGTTTAACAAATATTCAATTCATTATTCAAAATTCAAAACAAATTCCTTCCTTTCCTCATACAGCCCCGGACAACAACCAGTGACCAAAACCATCTACTGATCTCAACTGTTTGACACCTGCTGATCCACTAATCCTATCAATAATAAAATGCAGTTCTTCATCTTTACATGGTCATCAGATATCAGTCCATATTTGGATGTTCAGATACTCCGTAGTTACCGTGGAAACATTTTCATCTTCTACAACATTAAGTCACCAGTAAAACCCATTGAGTTGGATCAGTGACAGTATATGGGAACACTGGGTTTATGCTCAGTTGTTTATATTTTTTTTTCTCTTCAGTTTTCTCTGTTTAGATACAATAACCTTTGAATTTACTATGAATATTCATGAAGATTTAAATTAAAAAATAGGAAATTAAATATAGAAAAATACATGATTTATGGTGAAAATGTAAAATATAGAGGATAATATTACAGCTAAAGCTGCTACATCACCTGAGAAAAGTTAAATGGAGAGAAACATTTATTTGGGAACTGGGGCAATAATACTACTGGGTCTTTATGGGTTAAACAAAAGTGCACTTTGTGATTAACAATTACAGAGTCTGACAAAGTTTAAACACACAACTAAATACTCAAGAGTTACATAACTTTCCTTTATACAAAAGTGTATAACGTCACTAGAGACCTGTTGATGGACATATTAATTTTGATTATTTGTGTTATTTGTCAATTAGTCCTTTCAGCCCTAATTATTTTTCTTGATATACAGAACTTCAAGCCACTCCTTTGAACTAGATCAGACTACACTTGTCAAGATCTGTTTGTTTTTTAATTGCGGTCACAAAGGTTTAGTTGATCTCACTGATTACAATATTCTGGTTTCCAACTCGGTTCAAGACATAAGGGATTAGTTTAAGATGTGGCTATATTTCTTCGTCCAGAAGCAACCAGTATAAACGTCTTTTTACTTCCTACCACCTTCAAAATGAAAGCGTCTTTTAAAATAAAAGCACCCATTTTTATAATTTAACCTAATGAAACAAAATCAAAACAAATTGAACAAACATCATATTTCAGATCCTTTCCAGTGAACCTCACCGACTCCCAACTCATGTTGCACTTCGGTGCCATTGGAGATTGAGTTGACCTTTAGGTCCCTTTTCCTGTCCATATGTACAATGACCTCTGTTGAATTGGACACCCCACAGAAACACAGACAGTGCACAGAAGTGTTTGCAGATACTGTCTATTTCAGATATTCCTTAAACAACTTCTTTTTTTTTTTCCAAATGATGAGCCTGTTTATCTTGGTACTTGGTAAACCTGTTAACATGTAAATATGAAAATCTCTCTGTTTTCTATACCTTTGCTTGATAATTACTTAAGAGTCTGTCCTCTGGGAAAACAAAGCATTCCTCTATGATGGTTTAGGAAATCTCTACGTAAACTTTGACGGGGGTGTAGGGATGGATGTGTGTAATCGGTCTTTTTGTTATGGTTTATTGTTAGTGATGAATGACTGATCAAAAGGGGGGAGTATGTAATGGCAAAATTACTTATATCCATATATATTCATGTATATTTTCATATATTTCATATATCATATAGGCTTCTAACTCCATTTCAGATATATTCATGTCACTGTGTATTATAGAGCAGTTTTGACCTCTTTTGTGTTTTGTCCAGAGGAGAAAGCCAAACCAACATTTCTCACAGGGGTCTTATCTCTAAGTTCCTGACACTAACCAAAACACTTTCGACACATCATAATTTTCTCATGGGAGACAGAAGACTACATTGTGATTTGTATTTTTGGGTTCAGACTGTCTCAGTCTTTTGTCTGAGTGATGTCTCTTTCTATGGAGCTCCAAATTAAGTGATTTCTTTGACACTGATCGCTTGAACTGACCCTTTGTTTTTCCTTGCTGAAAAGGAGGGTCCAAAGACAGGGGATGCCTAGGACATTGACCCTTTTGCTTCACCGACTGTTTACTGATTACTTGACTGTTTATTTTCATTGTGTGTGTGTTTTTTCATATCAATTCAACAACTTCTGTAAAGCCCTGTGAGGCAGTCGCAATTTCTCATAGACTGCAAGGGACGCTCAGCTTCCCCTAAAATTACGAAAATTAAATGGTTAAATATGTACAGTTGTGTTGACATTTCATTGACTACAAATGTGATGGAACACGTTCATCTCGAGGACGTGTTCGTTCAGAATCAGCTTTATCAAAAATCAGCGGACTCGATGTTGTTCACTTCTCATACATTCTCGTTGTGCTGTTTTCTCATATGATCTATGGTCAGTGCATTTGCCCGTAGACCCTCGGCGTCCATGGACTTCAATGGGACTTCACGAAACAGTTTTTTTCATTGCCTCAAAACTGGACGGTAATTGGATAAATGCCACGATGTTGTCCCGCCCCTGGACGCCTGGCATCTCTGGGGGTGAATGGAGTTGTGGGCGGAGCTCAGCTGGGCTGGACGCCAAGCTTCCACGTGCTGATTGGAGGATTGGTCGAAAGGCTGAATCCCGTTTGATTGACAGCTATTTTGAGATCTACTGCTTCACTTGACAGAGTTCAGTTAAATACCGTCGCACATTCTATTTGTGAAATTGAGAGAGAAACCACTACGAAATTACTTGTTCATTTCTTGCACTGTAAATGAAACACACTCATTGTACTTCCTTTTTTCAATTTAACACAATTCCAGCGTTTTCTTGTTTACTTGGTACGATAAGGTCACTGACCATTTTCTTAAAAAGGAACAGAGGGCCGAATTTATGTTTAAATAACTTGACCATTTTTTGTTTTATGTAAGCCAACAATGAGCTTCCCCTCTCTGAAAGACGAGCAGCCACCACTGCTGTGAGGTGACTTTGTTGTGATATTGGACTCTATAAACAAAATTGAATTGAATTGTTTCTTTTTCTTCAATCGCATAACTATTATATTAGCTGAAGACACATGATCAGGATGGTGCCAAGAAAAATCCTGCACTTCTCAATAAAAATTAAAAAAAAAAAATTCTCATGGCAGCTGAAACATGCTTTTTCACTGTATTAAAGGTTAGGAAAAATTGATGTTTTGTCAAATGTAAACATCTACACTAACTTGAATCCCAAGACTGACCATGTTACTGAATAAATCAAACTCAGCCTCATGTTCATGATTTCTCGCTGTAAGAACGTCACACAAATGGGGCTGGAAAAAGAAACAGCGTCAATAAAACCTCTGAAACCATTACATATGTCTTGTGTGGCTGCTGTTGAGGAGAAAGGCAGAAAATAAAGCTGAGCTGTAGAGTTGTGGAATGGATGAGATCGGTGAATGACTCGTGTATTCTTTCTTTCTCCATTCCCAACTAGCGTCTGTCTCACCCTCCTCTTACCTTGTCCTTAACTGGACCGGGTTCACACAGAGAAAGTGTCCATCCTTCTGGCTCAACAGTCAGGACATGAATAATTCTGAAGGGACTGATTTTGTGTTTTTTCTGGGACATCAGGAAAAACATAGTCTTCACTAGTGTCAACAACTGGCTCTCAGCACATCACCAACTCCAACACAAAATTCATGCAAGCACGAGTGAGAGAAAAACTTTTCACATCTTTTTTTATTTTAGGTTAGTGCTTTGGTGTAAAGTTTTAAGTTGCATAGATAAAAATCATTACGGAAAGATTTAAATCAATGCACAGGAACAGTGAGTTGAATCAGCTGCATCTACAATGTTTGCGACGTGATATCTACTATGTTTGCAACGTGATATCTACTATGTTTGCAACGTGATATCATGACTTGTGTCAAGCCAGTTTTACTTGGCATGTTATCAGTTATAAGCTTTCTGTGTGTATGTTCACATTGTTATTAGTCCCCACTCCAACCTGAATTGGTGCGCCAAATACCACACACTGAGGGTTAGGGTTACGTTTTGTCGTTTGTCTGTCTGTCTGTCTGTCTGTCTGTCTGACTGTCTATTCAATGACATAATCACATTATCTGAAGAATGCATTAAGATACCTGCACCAAATTTACACTGTGGATGCATCTTGGCATGGAGCAGAAGCGAACAGAAGAAGAAAATAGGTCACGTTGACCTATTTTTTCAAGGTCCAATGGTGACATGTCTTTTCAACAACGTAATCACTTTATCTGAAGAATGCATTGAGATATCTGCACCAAAGTTATACAACCTTCGACAATCCAATCTAAATTATAGGGCAGTAACTTTCAATATAATCTTACACTATATTTGGCCGAGGGGCATTAAAAGTGTGTAGCACATTATGTTTATATTATCCTGCCAGCACATGCTGCTTGATGTTGTTATCTGATGGAGATGCAAACACACTGGCTGAGGTCCAAACTCCCAGGAAGTCAGAAACACAGTAAAACAAGAGAAAAATAGAAAATTCAGACAGAGGGCAAAGTCTCTGCAGGTAAATACACCACCACACACTGACAAGGTTAGAAGTGATGATTGATAAGGATTATTATTGGTTAAGTGCCTTTAAGGAAAATGTTCAGACTCTAAATGATCCTATCTCAGCACAATCTTGTGGGAATGTCTTCAACTTTGGCATGAACATTCACTTTGACTCCAGGATAACCTGACTTTGGTGTCGAAAGGTCAAGGTCACGGTGACCTCATGAAACTGGTATTTGAAAGAATAGCATGAGCAGATAATGATGCAAGGATAATGGATTTATCCAACTAAAATGGCAGTTCTCAGTATAACTATAATTGGCCTTTCACATAATCACATCATCATCAATGATGTGTGCATCTTGCTTGGCACAGTCTGCTGTGAAAAAAAAAAAGAAAAGCAAATACTGTGAAAAATACCGACATGGCAAATGAGGAGGCATCCAATCAGACAAGGAAGATTGACTGGAGATCATGTCTGAAAAAGGCTCATTTTAGAAGTGCCTAAAAGGCCTCAATGCTCATCATATTTCCACTCTAATGGTCTGAGAGTGACTCTCAACAGCCTACTGTATATACATCACAAGTTTGTGTTTTTGGCAAGTCCACAGGATAAAAAAACCCTCATCTTGGTAACAGTCATGCTGTAACATTCATGCAGCTTGTTATAGGATGGCAATATGTAATATCTTAGGTTTGTATGTGTTCCCCCTCAACATCTCTATAGACCCGTTAAAGTTTATTAAATGAGGTAAACATGTTTCCTTTTTAAATAGAAAGTGAAACATGAAATGATCTATCATCCATGAACAATGCACTGATGAGTGCAACACATGTCGCCTTGTAAGTGGTGGGCCCATAATAAAGTCCATCCCCATTACTGTTCAAACTGTAATATGGCAGGGACAGCTAGACAGAAAAAAAATAATGCACAAATGCCTCAGTCACTGGTATATTCTAATTTACAAAAGAATTTTGGGGAGACTTCCTTTTTTATGTTCACTGTTAACCAGGAATCATGGAAGTTACAATCTCCACTCAATAGACACTTTGAAACTGTTTGTTCCAAAGAATTAGGAAATAAATCTTTTAGGTTTTCAGCTCCTGATGTCAGGAACGAGGTTAAGTCTGAGCTCCATCTGCAAACACTGATTCCTTTCAATGGTTTTAAAGAGAGTGAAATTGTTGTGTGTGTGTGTGTGTTTGCTAATGCTTTTATTGTAAACTGCAATGATGTGACTGTATCGCTGCTGTCTTGACCAGGTCTCCCTTGAAAAAGAGAGCCCCCATCACAGTGGAACCAACCTGGTTAAATAAAGGTTAAATCAAAATCAAAATGAAAGTCATCATTTACACTCAAGGATAAAGTGGAAAAATTTTGTGGGGCCTAGGGTTGAAGTCACTCACGATATCAGTCAATACATTATCTCAGGAATGTCTTGGAAGGAATGCATTCACATTTGATTAAAACAAGCACTTGGACTCAAGGATGAAGTGGATAGTGTTTGGTGGCCAAAGGTAAAAGCCGTGTTGTAAGGTTGCTGTAACTTGTGATCACTGTGACCAAAATATAACTCAAGCTAGAGGTGGACAATATATATCACCTACGATAATTTCATAAATGTTGATTTAACAATGTGCAATTTTACATTATCGTGTATTCATACTGTCTCAAAATGAAAACAAACGGACGGTGCACAGACAGTAAAGGAGAGGTGCATGAAAGTCCTTATTGGCCGAATGTGTGCCTCAGTGGACAGGATTCAGTCTCTTGGTGACTCAGTGGCACCCAAAACACAACATTGTTTCACATAAAGGAAATATGCAGGGGTCTCCTGTCTCAGTGAATAATTTCATAGCAGACGTGGGTCCACATCATTAGCCTGGAAATGGTTTAGTTTTGACGAGACTAATGTCGGTCAAAATAATGTTATATGCAAACTAGGACACCGAAAAGTTAATGTGACAAATTCATGTGGAGGGGGTCCGGTGGATACAGGTTAGAAGTTGTGAAAATTTCGTGTAAGATCCGCTGTAAAATAGAGGCATAGAAGCTGAGAGTCGGACATTGAAAGCATGTTAGGTTTCATTTTCGTTCCAGCGTTGGTTACATTAGTTATGGACCGCACACCCACATATATAACTACTGCCCCACCCCCACCCCCACCCCACCTGCCAAGCATGTTTTGCAGAAGATGTACGAAGCACTTAAAAAACAAACAAGAGCTGTTGCTCTGAAACGCTATGTCTATCCATAGATGTCCTGGCAAGCAAGTAGTTTTACAACATTTTTTGTAAAAAAAAAAAAAGAAAGAAAGAAAGAAAGAAATTCACATTTTAAAGGATATCGTCAGATTACCCATATCAGGAAATTTAAAAAAATAATCGAGAAATTTTTTTTGTCCATATTGCCCACCCCTAACTCAAGCATAACTGTATCTCAAGGATTCATCCTCTATGTTAAAAATATTTTACACAAATATCTAATAGGATGAAGAAATGACAAATTATATCCCAAAAGGTCTCATTATAGGAACAGCATGCTTCTCATTTTAGTTTTCTGCTTGATTTAAATGTAAAGGAGACCAACCATACAGTCCATGCACCTTACAGAGATCCATGGACTCAGAACTTTTCAGGGGCAAACTTGTTTTACTGTATTTTTGTTGCCAGTTTGTATTCATCATGTCCTGGTCCTCCAATGCCTTTGGTAGAAACAAATTACCAGTTTGGAAATATCCCCCTACCAATGATTAAGCAATAAAAAACTAAACAGCCAAAACTGTTGTCCAGAACACCAAACAGTCTAGGACTACCATGTTAAAGTGGGCCAATTACAGATTTTTTTTTTTTTTTTCCCAAGTCAACTTAAGTAATGTTTCCATAGTGTCTCTACATGGAATAAAGGCCAAAATGGAAATCATTATGGCCTACACATCTGTCAGTCTGTGCATGTTGCAGAGAAACTGTGTTTTTAATGACAGTATAAGAAAGATGTCAGTCCAAACTAGACAAACAGACATCAAATGACGTCTGTTGGAAAACAGGCTGTAATTTGCTCTGTGCTTATATGTCCCTTAAACACAACAATAATTACATGTCTTTTCATTTCAACTTTCAGTTCTTAGCACATGCCCCTAAGTGATTGCTATGCATACGTGTATCATTTAGCAGATACAAGCTGTTTTAATGTGTCACAATACAACATGTGTGACAAAGTGCTGAGAAAGTACAAATAACATGCACATTAACGTCACAGATACTACATTATTTAACTGCTTTTTCCCCTCTGTTTTCTTGCCATTTTCTCTTGCCACTATCGTCTTGTGCTGCTGACCTTCTATCTGATGTCACTGATACCAGCTGTCCTCACTCCTCTGTCACCATCCACAAGTGCACGGGGTCGTTCATTAGCTAATCTTTCAAGTGAACGCATACATACTGCACACAGAATGGAAGGATGAGAATTGCAGGTTCAGTAGCATGGATGTCATACTTTCACAGAAAACATAAGCCCCTTTTACACAGCACCTCTGTTCCGGGGATATTTCACCTTTATTCCGGAACAATGTATATAAACGAAATGGTGGGATCATTTGTTCCCACCTCTGTCACGACTCTGTAACACCTCTGGAGGTAGTAACAGAGCTGTGATACAGGTGGAATCATGATTCCAGAATGCTATGTAAAAGGAACATCTCTCGTTCCGCAACCAAGGTTGTTTTGAGGACATTTTTGAGGATAAGTTGTGTTAGAAGGTTACAGGCTTCAAGGGGTAGAATGGAAAACACAGACAAAGGGACACAGATTGGTTAGTTTAGTTTTAAGGAGTGTGGAGTATTTATTGTTTTATTGTTTTATTATACATAATAAGAGTTTAAGAGGCCTGTGGGGTAAGGACAGGGGATGACAGCTGTAAGGTGGTGGGGGTGTGCAATGTTATTGGTTGAGGCCAGAAAGAGACAACACCTCAAGTATGACTATAAAGGATGAGGAAAAAGGTTTCTCTGGGCTCTTGAGGACAGGGAGCCAGAGAGATGGGTTCTATGTTTGGAGACTTTATGTTTGTGGGTCTGGAAAACTGATTCTTTGTATCCTTGGGAGACCACAGATCTGTGGAAGTTTGATTAATGTTTATTAAATGATTGATTCATTGTTATTCTAAAATCCTGTTTCAGGTCTGTTTTATGATTAAGGTAATAACCAATGTAACGGACGCGGAGGATAGAGAATTGGAGTCAGATTCATAAGTAGAATCCCAACACCATATCACCTTTTTTCCAGGATCTCTGTGTAAAAGTGGCTATAATCTGATCAGATTCAACTGACTCAAATTTAGGGATCTATGCACCAGCAGATTTTTACTTAGTGTTTTTGCACAGATTTGTCTTTCTCTTTTGTGTTTTTACAGTGATAGTAATGTCTGGTTTACACTTTTGAGTATGGCTGGTTGACACTGATTATGTTGTTAAGCAGTTTGTTTTGCTTAATATCCATGCATTCCTTGAATCAAGCTACCTCTACTGATACAATGAACCCATTTATATGTACACTAACACTCCAATCAGTTCTGGAGTTATCAGATTATTCAAGTGATCATGTAAACAGCATAATCTGATATGCTTTATCAGATAACACCAGTAATCTGATTATGTGAAATCGGATCCACATGCCTGGATTTCTCAACAATATGTGAATGTCTTCCTGCATGTATATACATTAAATGGATTTATTTTGTTCTTTTACATTTGCACATGTGTAAAAACAATTAAAATAGTCAGAAACGGAATTTACATAGTCAAACGTGAGCGAAAGACAATAACAGGAAGTTGGGGTCTCCCATCACTATGTATGTAGGTACTACAAAAGAAATCTGATAATGGACTGGAGCGTATAAACCAGGGTTTTGATTATCACATTTTTTAAGTGCATGTAAATGTGCCAGCTCTGATTATTACAATTATCTGATTACTCCCAGGTATCAGATTTTTATGGTCATGTACAGGCTCAATGATTTTCAAACAAGTCATGAGTGAAAGCATTTTCTATCAAACCAATGCAAAGATGAACAGATGTTTTGTTCACATATCCAGCTGATTTGGTAAAAATATGAAGACTTTGACATTGAGGCAAACTGGACAAACTGGAAATTACCCTCTGTGGCCACTTCCTTAGGCACACATGTTCAGCTGTTACATAGTGGAGATATCTGATAGGTCAATCACATGGCAGTACATTTCAGTGCATTTAAGCATGTAGATGGTCAAGACGATCTACTGAAGTTCAAACTGATCATCAGACTGAGGAGGAAAGGTGATTTATGTGACTGAATGTGTCATGGTTGTTGGCTTTGTCTGAGTATTTTGTAAACTCCAGATCTACTGGGATTTTCACACAAAAGCATTTGTGGAGTTTACAGAGAACGATTCGAAAAAGAGAAAATATCCAGTGAGCATTACTTCTTTGTTTGCTGATATTGGAGAAGATGGACCAGAGTGGTTGAAGCTGATAGAAAGGCAGCAGCAAATCATATAGTCATTGTTTACAATGAACTTATGCAGAAGAACATATCTAAATGCACAACATGTTGAATCTTGAGATAGATGGGGGAACAGCAGCAGCATTTGATGGAATATATAAAATACAATTTTTCAGTAAATATAAGGGTGAGGAAAACCAGTTTAATCTCGGATGGTAAAAGAAGTGTTTAAAGAAACAAATATAGCTGCATTGTTCTGTGCCATTCTGTTCTTTAATTAAAACTGAATTTATATATATATTTTTTCAATCAGTTAGGTGCTGATGTATGAAAATTTGGTAAGTTCATATGTATGCTTGCATGTTTAAAATGATCTAAAATTTTATTTTTGTTTATTATTTAAATGTTTTATGCTGATGTTAAGCTTTTCTGTGCAGTTTTTATAACATGCTTGGCTGTTGAGAAATCCAAGAATACATTGATTTTCTTTTAATTTTTCTGCAAATGATGAATTGCAACAGTAAGTGATGGCAGACATTGCATGAAGAGGGTGACTTCCTCATTTGAACAAAATGATTTGAGTTGTGTGTAATAGGAACAAATCAGTTTATACCTCTGCTACTCCTTTACAAACATGGGAAGAGAAGGAAAGTGCTATGGAAGTATAGTGAATGTTGAAAATGTTTGAAATGTCTGTCTATCGATTTATAAAATGAAGGAACATTTTGCACTTTTAGATAACATGGGTAATACATTTCCAGAGCAAAAACAGTCTTCCTGCTAGAAGTCTGAAATGAGCTGTTACCACACAAAAATTATAGTTACATATCGTTAGCCTCAAAGCATAATTGCCTAAGTCAAATTTTTTGGCTGAATTGTAGTATCTGTGTAACTTTACTCTTCAAACACTGCTGCTTCATTTTGCATTATTGGCTACGATCTGAAAAAAATATGACTTACGCAGTACTGGTATGAGGGGAACGATATGCCATTTTTACACTTCACTCAAAAAGCCCAAATCTTTGCCGTAAAATGAATGATAAATAATAATTACATCTCACATTCCACACACATTAAATGATTTCCTGCACTGCTGTGTCTCCACATGCAAACTATACAGAAGCAAAAAGTGAGACCGTCATACTCACATTCTCTCCGTGTAGCCTCCATCGGGTCATGTAGATGAACTCCAGAGTGTGATCTCTGCCCATGATCTCCCCATTACACAGCACGTCTAGCTGGAGACCGCAGGGAAATACACAACATCACAGAGGGTTGGTTTAATGCAAAAGAAAATTAAAAACTTGATCGAATGAGATGATATAAAAAGACAAACATGGTGTAAAACCTGTGAATGAAGAGAAATGGATATAAAAAGGGTGTCAGTCCTAATACATGAAACAAAAGGAGTGAAGAAGTTTAGTGTGGTAACGAGTGGGAGGTTGAATGTGTGATGTTGTGAAACTGTTGGAGTGAATAATGAACCAGTTAAAGCTCAGCAAATGTGAAAGCCAACAGACTTTAAAACTTTTTTTGCTACTGATAATGATGAATAAAATATAAACAAGAGTTTGGTTTCTGAGCGTCTTACTCAAACCTGGTACAGTCTGACATCATCTGCACCTCATAGCTTCAAAAATTTCAGTAATTTTCCACAACCTTTCCACAACTAATGTTGTTTCCATGACTGTTGACAACATTGAACTGGGAGAAGTCGAATTTTGCTAAATTATTATATGAAAATTCAACAGCAACATTTTTCATTCTCTAATTGTAGTCAGAGTAATAGTTAATGTAATGTTAATGTAATAATTATGTTCAGTATAATTACCTCATTACCTTTTTTAAAATTATGTAAAAATGCAGGTTTTAGTCAAATAGCAGTGACAAAAAGTCATCCAAAAGCAGTGTTGGGCAAGCCACTTAGAAAATGTAGTGAGCTAAGCTACCAGTTACTCTGCCATGAATGAAGCTTAACTACACAGAAGCTACCACCCAGTCAAATGTAGCAAGCTAAGTTACACAAACACCACAGAAGTAGCTCACTACATCTGAAGCTACTGTAAGCTGTGCCAACTTAACATGGCAAGAAACACAAGAAACTATATGTTTAAATTACCAAATTCATGCTAAGTCAATTCCATTGGGTTTTCAACATACTGCCACACCTCTAACCCATATTTGTAATTTATCATTCCAGTCAGGCTGTTTCCCAAATAAAATGAAAATAGCAAAGGTCATTCCATTACACAAAAATGAGACTAAACACAGTGACACAAATTACAGACCAATATCCCTATTACCACAATTTTCCAAAATCTTAGAAAAAACTATTTAATTCACGACTAGAAAAGTTTCTTGATCTTATAATAAATTCAGATCAATACGGTTTTAGAACAAAAACTACCACCACAATGGCAATAACTGATGCAATACAGGGTGGGGAAGCAAAATTTACAATGAACATTTAGTTGTTTTTTCTCAGCAGGCACTACGTCAATTGTTTTGAAACCAAACATATATTGATGTCAGAATCATACCTAACACTATTATCCATACCTTTTCAGAAACCTTTGCCCATATGAGTAATCAGGAAAGCAAACGTCAAAGAGTGTGTGATTTGCTGAATGCACTCGTCACACCAAAGGAGATTTCAAAAATAGCTGGAGTGTCCATAAAGACTGTTTATAATGTAAAGAAGAGAATGACTATGAGCAAAACTATTACGAGAAAGTCTGGAAGATACTATTAAAGAAGAATGGGAGAAGTTGTCACCCGAATATTTGAGGAACACTCGCGCAAGTTTCAGGAAGTGTGTGAAGGCAGTTATTGAGAAAGAAGGAGGACACACAGAATAAAAACATTTTCTATTATGTCAGTTTTCTTGTGGCAAATAAATTCTCATGACTTTCAATAAACTAACTGGTCATACACTGTCTTTCAATCCCTGCCTCAAAATATTGTAAATTTTGCTTCCCCACCCTGTAGAAGAAATCACTAATGCACTGGATAACAAAAAACATACAACTGGAATTTTTATCGATCTCAAAAAAGCATTTCACACAATCAATCATTCAATCCTACTCAGTAAACTTAAAACTATATGGTATCGGGGGGTTGCTGGGGAGTAGCTTAGAAGCTACCTAACAGAGAGGGTGCAGTATGTAAAAATGGGACAATACTTATCAGGATATCTTGGCATTTCTTGTGGTGTCCCCCAAGGATCTGTTTTGGGACCCAAATTATTCATATTAATGACATTTAATGTATCTGAATTGCTTAAACTCATAATCTTTGCAGATGATACTAACATATTCTTTAGTGGGGATATTCATAATGAACTTGTAACCACAGTAAATGAGGAATTAAGTAAACTGAAAAAGTGGATGGATAATAATAAATTGTCAAAAAATTCAAATAAGACTAAGGCAATGACGTTTGGAAACTCTAAAACCAGCTCAAAACTACAGATAATGATTGACAGAATTCAAATTGAAAATGTAAATGAAAATAAATTTTTAGGAGTCATAATAGACAGTAAACTGTCGTGGAAAGCCCACATCAGACACATAAAAACAAAAATCTCCAAAAGCCTTTCAATCATAAATAAAGTGAAAACATACCCTGATGAAAATGCACTCTGTACTTCATACTGTTCCTTGGTCCTCCCATACTTTACATATTATACTGAAGTGTGGGGAAATGGTTACCAATGCACCATAAATCCATTAGTCATATTACAGAAACGAGCAGTACATACATAAGGTTGGATTTCTAAAACACACTCATAATCTCTTTATTCAGTCAAAACTATTAAAAATCCATGATCTTGTAAAATATTATACAGCAATAACCTTATTTAAAGCATTCAATAAATTACTACCAAGTAATATACAAAAAACTTCACAATTCGGGAGAGTACTCATAATTTGAGAGGCTTTGGAGATTTCACATTACCCAAATTTCATACCACTCGTAAACGTTTTTGTGTGTCTGTATGTGGTGTGAAACTTTGGAACAGTCTGGACATCCAACACAAGCAATGCCAAAATATCCACCGATTTAAACTGCTATACAAAAATATGGTCTGGTCCCAGTATAAAGATGGAGGGTCTTAATACTGATGTTACATCAATATTCTGTCTTATATGTTAATGTGTGCTTGTTGTTTCTCATCTAGTTGGTATGTGTTGTCCATTACCATCTGGTATTGTTCTTACCATCGCTGGTATGTGCTGCCCTTTACCATTAGTGCTATTGTAGTTTTGTTTTTTTTTCTTACCATTGTTAGTATGAAATTATTGCTGTTCTTTGCCACTTGCGGTATTGCAGGTTTTTTGTTTTTACCATTGTTGGTATGTAGTTATTGTCATGTAAGTTGACGGTTAACTGTTACCTGTGGCAACACCACCAGGAATGTACTTTCTATTTCTATGTTTTTACACACATTTTGGTTATGCAATGTAAATACTGTCAAATGAGTTTATTCTACTTTGGTATAGACCTATTTTTGTTCTATTTTGTTCATTGTTCTGGCTTGAAGTCAAAGGACAGGAGTGAGTATTTAAAATGTTATTATGTTCAGTTATTTGATGATGAGAATGGGGGTGGGATTAAATAAGTTTTTCTTCTTCCCACTCTTTTTCGAGCATAAATGAATGATTTTTTTTTTTTTTTTTTGGGAATTGTGAATTTGTTTTTATTGTATAAATGCCCGAAATAAGCAAACAAATGAACATACATGCCAGAGTAACTATATTTAAAGACCAAAGATTGCTGGTCAGGTACTGACATCTGCAGATGAAGATGTAGTTAACTGAAACAAGTACAACAGAGGACCCAAGTGCAGAATCAGGAGCTCAATATGAACAGTCTTTATTGTCAAGCAAACAAGCAACAGACAAGGGGCAGGCAGCAGGAGAGTCGGGGACAGGCGAAGGGTTGGTAACTGGGAAAGCCAGACGAAGCCACAGGGCCGAAGACAGAAGATGTGGTCAGGGACGGAAAGTAGGTCGGTCATCCGGGGAACAGGCAGAGAGATGTGGTCAGACAAAGGCAGGTGAGTTACCAGGGAGCAGACAGGCAGACGTTGTCAGACAGACAGGCAGGTGGATATCCAGGCAGCAGGCAGGGCAGGTCAGAGACGGTCAGGATCAAGAATCAGGCAGGAAAAAATGCTGGATAGTCACAGACAAGGTAGAGAACAATCTGGCAAAGCAAAAAGAACAAAGGGGTGAATATATACACCCTGCCTGATGAGCCCCAGCTGTGCTCAGAGGTGAGTGTAATTTACTGATGAGGAGGTGTGGTTGAGAGAGAGAGAGACAGAGAGTAGAGCAGACAGGGATGTGACCCCCCCCCCCCCCCCCCCAAGGGACGGCCCCTGACGTCCCAAAACACAATATTCAGAGCCGGGTGGGTGGAAGGGTCTGGAGGAGGGTCAGTACTCTTCGGAAAGCTCCTCCTCTTCTGATCTTGATCCCTCCTCCTCCTCCGAAGAACACTCCTCCACCGCCGGCGATTCAGGAGCATGGGAATGTGGAGACACCACATCATTGTCAGTGGTGCAATGCTGGTTGTTTGATGGCTGGTCTGGGTGCAGGCGGTGAAACTCATGGATAAGCTGAGCATTCAGGATCTGATGAGCCGGAACCCACCTTTCCACGGGGCCATACCCCTCCCTGTCAACCAGGTACTGGAGACCCCTGCCCTGGCACCAAGAGTGCAGAAAATGGTGCACGGTAAAGGCAGGGGCACTGTTAATCATCTGTGGAGGAGGGGGCGGCTGAGAGGCCAGCATCAGAGGACTCTCAAGAACCGATTTCACTTTGGAGATGTGGAAGGTAGGATGAATGCACATAGCGCAAGGAAGCTTCAACCTAACAGCCACCGAATTAATCACCTTAACCATGAGGAACGGACCAATAAACTTTGGGACCAGCTTCTTGGACTCAGTCCTTAAAGGCAGGTCATGGGTGGACAGCCAGACCATCTGGCCCTCCTTGATAATGAGGAGCCTGCGAGCGATGGTGATTGGCGGTAGTTGAATACCTGTTCACAGCTTGCTTAAGTGCGGTTCTAGCTTGGGCCCATGTCTATCAGCAGTGGCAAATTAAAGCTGCGACTGACGGACAGGAAGACTCCTCCTCCGCTGCAAGAAACAGTGGAAGTTGAAACCTGTAAGCACACTGGAACGGGGTGAGTCCTGTGGCGGAGCAGGAGAGGGTATTATGGGCATATTCCACCCACAGCAGCTGTTAGGCCCAGGTAGCTGGATGCTTGGAAGCCATACAGCAGAGGGCTGTTTCGAGCTCTTCGTTCCTTCTCTCCGATTGGCCATTGGACTATGGATGGAACCCCAATGACAGACTGAGGCACCAAGCAGCTGGCAGAATTCCTGCAAGAATACTGAGGTGAACTGGGGGCTACAATCGGACACCACATCCACTGGGATGCCGTTTATACGAAACATATTTAGCAAAACTAACTCAGCGGTCTCCTTTGCTGAGGGAAGCTTGTGTAGGGGAATAAAATGTGCCATTTTACTAAACTGGTCCACCACTGTCAGAATGACCGTACTTCCCTCTGATGGAGGTAACCCGGTGACGAAGTCCAGAGAGATGTACAACCAGGGTTGATGAGAAATAGGCAGTGGGCGTAGGTGACTGGCTGGGGAGCGACAGGGAGTCTTGTGCTGATTGCAGACTGGACAGGCGTTAACAAACTCCTCTGTGTCTTCCACCAGCAATGGCCACCAGAACTGCCGCTGCAACACCTCTGTGGTGCACTGGATGTCAGAGTGACAGGTAAGTTTAGATTCAGGAACCCATTGTAAAACCTCTGACCGTAATTACTGAGGAACAAACAGGTGGTTCTGGGGACAGGCACTGGGACCCAGCTGGGCGGCTTTCACTTGTTCCTCCACCACTTAGGTGAGGACAGCGATGCGGTGTGTGGTTGGGAGGATGGGGTCTGGCAGGTCACTGCTCTCTTCCCCAACCAGGAATTGGCATGACAGGGCATCCGGCTTGATATTACAGGAACCTGGTCGGTAGGAGAGAGAAAAGTTAAAGCGGGTGAAAAACAATGACCAACGGACTTGACGGGAGTTGAGCTTCTTGGCTGTACGGATGTACTCCAGATTCTTATGATCTGTCCAAACCAGAAACGGAACCTTGGTCCCCTCCAGCCAGTGCCACCATTCCTCCAGCACTAATTTCACAGCCAAAAGTTCACGAATACCAATGTCGTAATTCCTCTCTGCTGGAGATAAACACCTGGAAAAGAAAGCACATGAAAGCACATTTTACGATCATTGGCTGCCCGCTGTGAGAACACTGCCCCCACCCCCACATGAGAGGCATCCACATCCACTATAAATTGTCTCTCCGGGTCGGGAACCCACAGAATGGGTGCTGAACTGAAACAATCCTTCAGATGTCTAAAGGCCTCCTCTGCCTCTGTAGTCCATCAGAATGGGATCTTGGATGATGTGAGGGCGGTGAGAGGGGCGGCCACAGTACTATATCCTCAAATGAACCTCTGACAGAAGTTAGCGAACCCCAGGAATCTCTGCAGCTGCTTACGGGATTCAGGAACAGGCCAGGAGGTGACAGCTGACACCTTTGCGGGATCCATTTCCATCTGATTCCGTCCCACGATGTACTCCAGGAAGAAGACTGACGTGGCGTGAAACATATTTCTCAGCCTTCACAAACAGGGAGCGCTCAAGAAGGCACTGCAGAACCGCCTGGAGGTGATGCACATGTTCCTGCTTGGACTGCGAAAAAATCAGAATGTCATCAAGATAGACAAACACAAACTTGTTCAACATATCCCGGAGAACATGACTGATGAGCGCCTGAAAAACTGCGGGAGCATTGGTTAGACCGAAGGGCATCACCAAGTACTCATAGTGCCCGTGGGTGTGTTAAAGGCCACCTTCCATTCATCCCCCTCTCGGATCCAAACCAGGTGGTAAGCGTTGCGGAGATCCAGTTTAGTAAAGATGGTGGCACCCTGCAGCAGCTCGAACACTGAGGATATGAGGGGGAGAGGATAATGGTTCTTAACGGTGATGTCATTTAAACCCTGGTAGTCTATACAGGGTTGGAGGGTCTTGTCTTTCTTATCCATAAGAAGAGTCCTGCCCCAGCAGGGGATGAGGATGGCCGAATGATACCTGCGGCCAAGGCATTGTTTATGTAAGTCTCCATGGCCTCCCTCTCAGGAGCTGACAGTGAGTAGAGGCGGCCCTTAGGAGGAGTTGTGCCCGGCAGTAGATCGATGGCACAGTCATATGGATGATGCGAGGGCAGCGATGTGGCTCTGGCCTTACTGAATACTTCCTGGAAGTCGTGGTACTCAGACAGAACACGGGACAGATCTACGGTGGAACGGGCGCTGACAGGGGGTTTCAGACCACAGTTCTGCTGGAGGCAGATGGATTTACAGGCGGGGCTCCATCCTAGGATGGACCCCGTAGACCAGTCCATGTGTGGGTTATGACGCTGAAGCCAGGGGAAACCAAGGATTAACGGTAGATCAGGTGACTTCAGAACATGGAATTGGATGGTCTCTTGGTGATCTCCAGACAGAAGCATCGGGATGGGCTTTGTCTGATGAGTAATGGTTCCCAGGAGGTGTCCATCCAGAGCACTGGCTGGCACAGGGCGAGACAGAGGAATCCGATCAATGCCCAACTGCCTGATGAGATGCTCATCAATCAGGTCAACATCCACCCCTGAGTCTATGAAGGCTGCAAGGGTAAGAGGACCTCCAGCCAACAGGAGCTGAATGTGGAACAGAGGTCGGGAGTAAGGGGCGGATATCTGGGACCATCTCAGTAGGATGCCCCTCTTGACTGCTGAGCCCTTCTCTTTTACAGGACATCCGGAGACAAACTGTACAGCCTGGCCGCAGTATAGACAGAGGTTCTCATGGCTTCGATGCTCCCGTTCCTCCAGAATCAGGCTGTTGTGCCCCACCTGTATGGGTTCCACCCCCCGCGACTGAGGGTTTAGAGAGAGGGTTGGGGTTGGCAGGTGGCCCATGAAGGCGTGCTGATGAGCCGCGATCTGTCCTCCCCTGACGTTGCTCCCCTCTCCACACCTGTATACATTTGTCCAACCTAGTTGTTAGTTCAATGAGACCATCAAGGAATGCTGTCAGGTCAAAAGAGATGAGATGGTGTTTGATGTGGGGTGCTAGACCGTTGAGGAAGGCATCACACTGGGTGTCAGCATTCCAGGAACTGAGCAGGGCCCGGGTACAAAAGTCTATGGCATAGTCAGCAGGAGAGCAACTCCCCTGCTTTAAATTCATGCGTCCACAGGTAACATCAGGACCCTGTGACACAGGTCCAAAAACCTTGCGTAGTTCATCTGAAAATGCCTGAAATGAAGAGCAGGCGGTTGTACCCCTCTCCCATGTCGCTATTCCCCACAGCCAAGCTCTGCCAGTCAGATGATTTACAGTGAAAGCAAACTTAGCTGTTTCCGAAGCACACGTATGGGGTTGAAGGGCAAACAGGAATGAATAGTTTGTCAGAAAAGGGTTACAGCCCTCAGGATCCCCAGAGTAATGCTCAGGCTCCCCTACCTGGGGCTCTGTGGTAGGGGCTGGAGCCGCTGCAGAAGCAGACAAGTGATTGGTTTTCCCAGGATCATCTCTGGACCTGCTGCTGTGGTCCTGTCTCTTTCCTGCCTTCATCGTCATCACTCACTTATCCATATAGTTACGATAGTGTTTATTATGTAGTTCCATAGATGTTCTAGTTCAGTTATCTGTGCATCAACTGCATCCATGTGTCTCCCCCTACTTCCCCCCTTCTCCCCCAATCTCTCTCTATCTCTATCGCTCTCTCTTTTCTCCCCCTTTACTCTCTCTCTCTTTAACCCCAACTGGTCAAGGCAGAGGGCCATCCTCCAGGAGTCTGGGTCTGCTCGGTTTCTGCCTGTTAAAGGGAAGTTTTTCCTCACCACTGTCACCAGTCACAAGTGTTTGCTCCTGGAGGATTCTGTTGGGTTTCTGTAAATTGGCTTAGAGTCTGGTTTTGACCAACTCTATATGACATGAGATAACTTTTGTTATGATTTGGCGCTATATAAAAAAAAATTGATTGAAATCAATAAAATTTGATTGATTGATTGATTGATTGAAGACCCAATCTGCAATCCAGACCACCTCCCGTTTCTGAAGTTCCAGGGAGTACCAGGGGGCTGAGTGAGTGAAAGTAACGATTTTTGTTTTCATGGGGGCCAGTTGGTTTAGGGAGGTAGACAGCGTGTTGTTGTAGACGTTGACGAGGTACTTGAGTAAGTCCAGGAAATCATTTGCATTTTTGCAGTCAGGGGAATCAATGTGAAAGTTGAAATTACAAAGCAATAGAACAGATGGTGATGTTGACGACAGTACTGTGATGAATTCTGAGAGATCTGATAGGAAGGATGGGTTGGGTTTGGGGGGGGCGGTAGATGATAGCGATGAGAAGAGGTTTAGGGCCAGGCAGTTTAAAAGCCAGGTGTTCAAAAGAAGAAACAGCAGGTATGGAGAAAGGTCGTGGATTGAGGTCATGATGATGAATAGTGGGTTCAGAAAATGAATGAATGAATGAATGAATGATGAATAGCAGCAATACCTGTCCAAGTATGAGTATCCAGCAGGGGTGGTTTGGTTTAGTGCAATATAATCCAAGCGTTTTTGCCAGGTTTCAGTAAGACAGAGGAGATCCAGCTTATTGTCAGTGATGAATTCATTAAGAATGAGGCTTTCATTGTTAAGGGATCGTCTGTTGAAGAGGGTGAGTTTCAGGTGCTTTTGTTTTGAAATTGATGATGCAGAAGTCGGGATTGGAGGTTGAAAGAGTTCAAGCTGGATTTGTTATGATGATGCAATGCAGAAGTGCGGAAGCCGGTGTCCATGCTGCGGTCGGACCAGAGAGAGGGGACACTGTTTATTGTGGTGGAATGGTAACTAAACTTGCAGCGTGAGCTTTGGTGGATGTACTGGGGACGGAGATGAAGTCTGGAGCTTTTTAGTGAGGTGATGAGTTACATGGAAGGAAACATTTGGTGGTTTAACTGGAGGAGTTGCATGGATGTGTAGCATAGCACCATAGCTGGGGCTGTGACAGTGCCAGAGGTGGATGATGGAGGTCTGGGTGTGTTGAGGCCGTTAACACCAGGGGTAATAGCGGGTTTGAGTTGGCGGGGTTGCAGGATGGAGTAGCTACACGTGCTGACCACGGATGGTTGTTTCCAAGCCCCTGTGACCACTAGCCAAGCAGCACTAGCATCAGGCAGAAGCTGGCTAGCCATTGACCTGTTAGCTTGTAGCCAGCCACCCGGCAGCCTGCTCACTGATGGCCCAATGCCCAAAACTGATGGCAGGGAGTCCCAGACAGCTGACAGCAAAACACGGACAGGTAGTAGCCAGCCAGCCGTCAACTGGCTGGCTAGCCGACAGTTTCCCGCTAGCCCGCTTTCCCACGGGCCAGAGCTGCCAGCGAATCTCAGGCAGATGTCCCAGAGATGGAGAGTAGAGAGGCAGATGAAGACAATCTAAACCACAGGTGTCAAACATGTGGCCCGGGGGCCAAATCCGGCCCGCCAAAGGGTCCAGTCTGGCCCTTGGGATTAATTTGTGAAATGCAAAAATTACACTAAGATATGAACAATCCTTTTAGTTCAGGTTCCACATTCAGACCAATTCAATCTCCAGTGGGCAGGATTCAGTAAAATACTATCATAATAACATATACATAATGACAACTCCCAATTTTTCTCTTTGCAAATGTAAATATTTTCATGTATTTACACTAAAACAAAGTATAATTTTACAAAAAATGTGAATAACCTGAACAAATATGAACAACCTGGAATGTCTTAAGAGAAGTAAGTGCAAGTTTAACAATATTCTGTCTGTTATTAAATGTTTTGTGTGTTTGTAGATCCACTGTGATCTGTAAATTATAATGTACATGTGTAAATGATAATCCGAGGCAGAATATTGTTAAAATTACACTTATTTTTTCAGTTTGTTCACGTTATTCACATCTTTTGAAAAGACAGTTTGTAGATGTAAACCTTTTCATAATGTAATTTTAATTTTTTCTCTCTAAAACATAGAGAAAAGTTTGGAGTTGGCATTATTTATATGTTATTATGTTATTATTTTACTAGTTCGGCCCACTGCAGATCAGATTTAGCTGAATGCGGCCCCTGAACGAAAATGAGTTTGACGTCCCTGATCTAAACCATGACAGGATGACAGAAACAGTTTGTAACCATAGTGGCCCTTCGGTCGGCAACCTGGCAATAGTGATGGGATCCAGAGACCTTTTCACGGTGGGTGAAGTTGACAGTCAAAGGTTGCCTTGTAGGTAGGCATCTACTCCACCGGTAAAAATGGGTAAAAATAGTAGTATCCAAGGTCCAGAAAAGTGTAGAAGCAAAGGTACTAATGTGAGCTGTAAATAGAGTGAATAGCTAAACAAAAGAAGCACAGGAAAATGATAAAGTTTAAAGAAAATCACAAATGGGGAAGCAGCGAACAGTGCAGTTCAATGCCAGCGTCCTCCCTAGAACGGGAGTTGAAAGTGAATAATGTTAATAATGCAATGTTAGAGCCTGGCCCAGCTCTGTGTATAAGCAACACAGGCGGCTGCCTAGGGCACCATCTGCTGGAGGGGGCACCAAATTACAGACAAAAATAAATAAATAAATAAATAAATACATACATAAATAAATAGATAAATTAGAATATCTGTATAATTAACTTGAAACTCACCCTTTACACTTCCTTGACATGTTTTCTCTTAAATAAATCATAATTAAACCTAAATATGACAAATCTTTATTACACTTTGTGGATTCTGTCATTCACATTTATTTCTTATTCACTATCAAAAGGCATGACTCCAACTCACATGATCTCTAAAACATGCCAAGTATCTAAACAGTTTATTTAAAATATTTCTCATTGTATATTTATTTCTCTTAGACTTACTTCTCCTGTACTTGTTGTTCATTTACATTAATTCTTTACCCCGGTGTGTACTGTTTAGATAAATCTTGGATTCCTTTATACAGCTATTGCACAATTCCTGTATTAATTCACAGTCTCAAATAGGGATGCAAATTATCAATTAATTCATGAATCATTAGATGGTTGACCTTATTAATCGATTAATGATTAATTGATAAGCGGTGATTTTCCTGAGAAACTGAATTTCTTTTTCAATATGGTCTATAAGAATAAAAGCTAAATACTGTTTAGATACTTCATGAAAAAAGCATGCCAAATTCCTTAATGATTGATTTATTGACCCATTGGACACAGTCAGTGTTTCCTGTGGAATTCATCTGTTGATGTGGCGGTGTGTAATGGGGGGGGTGCACGCACGTGTGTTTCATCGGTGGGGGTGGGTGGGAGTGGAGGGGGGGAGGTTACCCGACTGCACGTGCGCAGTACGGCCGGGGGATGCGTGCGTGTTGGTTGGTAACCGCGCTTTGAAAAGTGATTAAAACAGTCCAACCAAGTTCAACATAAAGTGTCTTTTGTGTCCAAAAGGCTCCTGTCAATCCCTTCCCTTGTTGTCGTTTCCCACTCCTTTGTTCTCTTTTCCAGCCATGTACTCTTCTCCCCCTCTCCAACTTCCAGCAGCCTTTTAGTCCAGCCTCAGTCAGCGGCCTTAAGCACCTGCAGCTGTCAAGGTGCTGATGCCTGTTGGGAGATGCTGTCCACATCCCGGCGTCCATTTTTCAGTTGTGAATGGATTCTGAGATTTGTGTGCCCCACTGTGACCATCTTGTCTGGTAGAGGAACCGAGCGTGAAGGATGCACTGCCCAGGTGGACGAGAACACAATTTTTGATATATAATAATCTTTTGGTATGTCCTTCAGACTTAGGTCCTCTACCAGAGGCCTGGGAGCCTGAGGGTTCTGCACAGGATCTTAGCTGTTTCTAGGACTGCTGTCTTTTGGTCAGAGATCTCTGATGTTGCTCCTGGTATCTGCTGAAGCCATCCACTCAGCTTGGGGTTACTCCCTAGTGCCCCGATCAATACTGGTACCACTGTTGCCTTCACACCCCATATTTTCTCCAGCTTCTCTTTCAACCCTTGGTATTTCTTGAGCTTCTCTTGTTCTTTCTTTCTGATGTTGCTATCACTTGGAATTGCTACATCTATCACTATCACTATCTTCTGATGTTTATTGATCACCATTACGTCAGGCTGATTGGCCATCAATATCTTGTTGGTCTGGACCTGGAAGTCCCACAAGATTTTGGCCTGTTTGTTCTCAATGGGGGTGTCCCCCATCTGGACCCTGGGACCTTAAGTCCATACTCGGTACAGATGTTCTTGTACACTATGCCTGCTACCTGGTTATGCCACTCCATGTATGCCTTGCATGCCAGCATCTTGCACCCTGCTGTGATGTACTGGACTGTCTCAGGGGTTTCTCTACACAGCCTACATCTTGGGTCTTGTCTCATGTGGTAGACCCCAGCCTCTATTGCTCTGGTGTTCAGGGCCCTCATCTTGTGCAACCATGAGTAGTGCCTCTGTTCTGTCTTTCAGTCCAGCCTTTTCCAGCCACTGTTAAGTTTTTTCAATATCAACCACTTCCTCAATTTGTCAGTGATACATGCCATGCAACCACTTGTTCTTCCATGAAAGACGCTCAGGCTCCTCTTCCTTACTGTAAGTAAGTTTTATTTATAGAACACCTTTCACAGACAAGGGGTCACAAAGTGCTTTACAGTGCAAGATATGGGTTACAGATACTGGGCTTTTGTTGCCTGAGGCATTCACTCAGCAGTTGGTCATTAACGGTCATCTTCTTGATATATTCCTGGAAGCTTGTTGTTTCCTCCTAGACAGTAGCTCTGACACTTGCTAGTCCTCTGCCCCCCCTCCTTTCACTTTGTGTTCAACCTCAAGATGCTGGACTTAGGTGAAACCGTCCATTCATGGTAAGGAGCTTCCTTGTCTTGATACCAGTGGCTTGTATCTCTTCCAGGAGCCAGGATATTATACCAATGGGGTATCTGATTACTGGAAGGGCATAGGTGTCAATGGTCTGGATCTTACTTTGCAGCTCAGCTGACTTTTCAGAACCTGCCTTACTATTTGTAGGTATTTGGGAGTAGCTGACCTCTGAGGTGCCCCCTCGTGATTGCCATTTGCCTGCGGGACCCCCAGGTATTTGTAACTGTCCTGCAAATCTGCAATGTTCCCTTCAGGAAGTTCAACCCCTTCAGTTGCGATCACCTTTCCTCCTCTAGAGACCATCCACTAACATTTATCTAGTCCAAATGACATCCTGATATCTTTGCTTTAGATCTGAGTGAAGTGAATCAGGGAGTCAATGTCACACTCATTCTTGGCATACAGCTTGATGTCATCCATGTAGAGGATGTGGCTGATGGCTGTTCAATTTCAGAAACCGGTACCTAAAGCCACTCTTTGTGATGATCTGGCTGAGGGTGTTTAGGCCTATTCAGAACAGCAGGGGGGAATCGAATCAAATTGGCTACTGGAACAAGACATTCATAGAGCAGGGCAGAGAACATGGTACTGATGGAGTGTTACTATAGTAGCATCCCCAGTGAGAGACGGTGCATGCAGAGGATTTGGGAGAAATGGTCGCTTTGAAACCCCACACCCTCAGTGACTAAGAAACAGCTCTAAGCTCAGTGTTCAAATATCTGCAATAAGAAGTTGCTATCACAGTTAGAGGTTGATGAGGTACAGCGTTGTATCTCATCCACAGTACAAAGATGGGGGTGGGGGGCAGGATGGCAGGTCAGCTTGATGGTGAAACTATGCCCCCCAAATATCAAGATTGGGTACCATGCCCCAAAGACAGACATACTGACTACAAGTACAGCTGACCTGAGAGAGAAAATCATGAAGTCCTGGGGGAACTAAACTACCTCCTGCTTGCCAAGGCAAAACTAGTGCAGTAGCAACAGTCATCCTACAGATGCTTGGCTACAAGATGAACAGCATGAGAAGGGGCGAAGGCAAGAGGCAAAGATCGTGGCAGCATCGAGAGAAGTCAGCCTTCTAACAGAACTAAGCAGAGGTGTGAATCTAAGAAAAGAGCTGCCCAGGAAATATAAGAAATTGTCCATAACTGAGGCACTGGAGACTGCTAAGCAAAGGCTCACCGCCCTAGCTACCCACCTAAAGAGGTATACAAGAGAAGTAGAGGCAAGGAGAATAAACAAGTTGTTCTCCAACAGCCCAGCTAAGGTCTACTCTGAATGGCAGGGTAACAAGGTGACAACAGATCAACCCAGGGCTGAGACTGAGCAACACTGGAAGAGTATCTGGAAGAAAGAGGCAACACATAACACTAATGCCCAATGGCACAGTAGTAGAACAAAACCAAGCAGTCATCAGCCTAGCAGACATCCAAACAAGAGTGTCCAAACTGAAGACCTCGATAGCACCAGGGGCCAACATGATTCACACCTACTGGCTTAAGAAGCTGACTGCACTCCACGAACACCTAGCAGCACAGATGAACCAACTGCTAATGTCGGGAAAACACAGAGCGTGTCTAACTCAAGGCCGGACAGTCCTCATAATGAAGGACCCCCAGAAGGGAACAATACCATCCAAGTACTGGCCTATAACCTGCCTCAGAATGACATGGAAGCTCCTATCAGGCATCATAGTGGCTACAATAAGTAGGCACATGGATCAATACATGAGCAGAGCAAAGAAAGGAATTGGCAGCAACACCAGAGGAGCCAAGCACCAGCTACTGGTTGACAGTGCAATTGTCCGAGGCTGTAAGATAAGGAACACCAATGAGTGCGTTGTCTGGATTGAGAACATGGAAGCCTATGACTCAATACACGCGGATACTGGAGTGCCTAAAGCTTTATAACATGCGCAAACTTGACTGCACACGCAAAAACACATTGAAGATAATCTACTAACAGGACGAACTGAGGGTTGCTCCTCTTAAATGGGCAAAATAGCTTGCACAACCCATTTAGCGTGTTTGCCTTGATGAAAATGCAATATGGGCATTTCTGCCAGAATGCGAAAAATTATTGGGAGGAGTAAATTCAAATATTTATTTACCGAGTGATTGCGGTGGCTGATTTTGCATCTATATATAGCACGTCTGAAAAGCAGGTTTTAACTTGCACAGCTTCATGCAAAAATGGCTGCAGTTGTTGTGGTGAGGTGGCAGAGGCACAACCAAAGGCAACGCAGAGAACCTATCTTTTCTGCTCAGATTAACATTTTTGGGATGACAGAATAAAAAATAATTGAGATGTATGCGCCCCCCCCAACTTAGCGGGCCTACCTCCCATGCCTGGTTCCACCAGTGGCACATCACTATTAGGCCAGGACCTGACTGGCGTCTCTCTCTCTCTCTCTCTCTCTCTCTCTTTATGGGTGGAGAGCCAGTGGAGACCTAACAGGACGGGTTCTAGCACTGCACACACACACACACACTGCTGTCCACAGTGTTGTGACTGGACTCCTGAACTGACTATATAAGCACACAGAGGGTTTCTGTATCATGCCCAAGGGCTTAAAAGTTTCATTCGCCATACAGAGTGACATACAGAGAGGAGCTTTGTATTTCACTAATAACAGATTTTACCACTGACACTCCATCAACTGACACTACAACAACAGATCCACCCCTCTGTGTGGAAAAAGAGCAACTTCATATTCATGATTGCTGCAGTTTGTTACATACATTCTCAATTCCATTTTCAAAAGAGACTCTTGTAACAAAGGCAACTTTTCCACTTGATCTGATGATTGTGATTAAAAATATGCACTCACATTAGGCTACAGCAGGGGTTGGCAACCTGTGGCTCCAGAGCCACATGTGGCTTTTCAGCCTCCTTGTAGTGGCTCCCTTTACTGCGGTCAAGCCTGCCGCGATTCTCCTCTGCACGGTCAAGGAAGCCGCTAGTGTTTTTCTTGTGCGCTACTCATTCGACAGTTACGGTAGATGAGCTGCATGGAGTGAATGTGCCTTCCAGAAAACAAAAGTAAGGGCTCATTTATGCTCTACGTTAAAGATGCAGACGGATATGGACGGAGGGTTCTGTCCGTCCTTTGTATATTACTCAAGTAATTCTGTCCGTTTTCCGGGAGCTTGCGGACATGAACCCAGATGGAGAATATGAAGCAGTACACCTGGGAACTGCGGAGGCAGTGTTGAGTTTTGAAGAGAATCAGTTGCATAAACAGCGATACTTTTCATAGAGCGACTGTATGAGTATGAGTACTGTGTACTTTTGGGGTAATCCTACAACAGATTCCCTTCCAAGCTACAAGAGTGTGTTTTTCGTCTGAATAGGCTTTAAGACTAAATTCATTCATTCATTCATTCATTTTCTGAACCCGCTTTATCCTCACTAGGGTCACGGGGGTCGCTTGGAGCCTATCCCAGCTACATAGGGGCGAAGGCAGGGTACACCCTGGACAAGTCGCCAGTTCATCGCAGGGCTGAACATATAGAGACAAACAATCACTCTCACATTCACACCTATGGGCAATTTAGATTAACCAATTAACCTATTAGTGCATGTCTTTGGATGGTGGGAGGAAGCCGGAGTACCCGGAGAGAACCCACGCAGACACGGGAGAACATGCAAACTCCACACAGAAAGGTCCCACCCCCCGTCGACTGGTGTTGGAATCGAACCCAGGACCTTCTTGCTGTGAGGCACGAGTGCTAACCACTGCACCACCGTGTCGCCCCCACCACCCCTAAATTCAATGATGAATAAAATTAATTTTTCAAATAACTACCTTGTGAATTTGGTGTTTTTGGTATTAGTACTTCATATACTATTAGCACAAATACTGTGAACTACTTTTACTGTTTACTTTTAGAGTAATCATATTCCAGAATCTATTCCAAGCTACAAGTGTTTGTTTTCATCTGAAATAATGTAAAAGACTAAATTCAATGATGAATAAAATTAATTTTTCTGATAAGTACCTTGGGAATTTGGTATATTTGGTATTAGTACTTCATATACTATTAGTACAAATACTATGAACTACTTTAACTGTGTACTTTTGGAGTAATCATACTCAAAAATCCCTTCCAAGCTCCAAAAGTATTTGTTTTTTTGTCTGAAATAATGATGAATAAAATTATTTTTTCCAATAAGTACCTCGTGAATTTGGTATTTTTGGTATTAGTACTTCATATACTATTAGCACAAATACTATGAACTACTTTTACTGTGTACTTTTAGAGTAATCATACTCCAGAATCCATTCCACACTGCACTTCTGTTTGTTGTATTCAGTGGTTGTAACAGATAAAATGTAAAAAAAGATTAAAACTTTTAGAAGTTTATAAGCTCTATTATTTTTTGCGGCTCCAGACTATTTTTTTTTGGTGGAAGAGGGGGCAAAGGGGCTCTTTTGATAATGAAGGTTTCAGACCCCTGGGCTACAGTGTGACAAAATATTGTGTGCCTGACAGTCATTCAATTCAACAATCCCCACGGCGCACCCACCTCTAAAATGAATCTGGCACTGCTGCCCAGCAATGTCATTTTACAAAATCTAGACCAGTGGTTCTTAATCTGGGTTCGATCGAACCCTAGGGGTTCGGTGAGTCAGTCTCAGGGGTTCGGCGGAGGTCAAGACACACACTCGACTCATTAGTCGGGTGTGTGTGTCGGGCTAGGTCCGTGTATGTAAACAAACGGCTTCGGAGACTGTTTCTCTGATTGACATCCAATATACGCGGTGTATTGTTGTTGCTTATAGCACTACAACACATCTGGAAGTGTTTATAATCTCTTCCACTTGTCTGACGATGAATTATTTGAGTATTTTCCACATCGTTGTTATGACTTTTGCTACTTCCTGTTAACCACGGAGGCAGCCATGTGTAGCGTTTGTTTACATTTTTCGGTCACCACACTGGTCAGTTACAATCATGTGACGACCGACGCTCCGTCGCGGATGGAGAAATCGTATTACGCTAAAGCTGAGCTAGTGCCGTAATAAAACAACGATCACAAAAATACTGAAGGAGTATAACGAGAACTTTTTTTTTGATACACTACATACATGCATACATGTAGCCTGATGGAAATTAGGTGATGGGTGTGTGTTAAAATGTTAAAAATGATAAATAGCATAAATACAATAAGTTCATTATTGGAATACACAAGGTTAAAAATTAAAACCATTTCAGTGTGGTGGTATTAAAAAAGGTCATGTGTTTGTGAAAAGGTATGTAATTTGTTGTGAGTTCATGCACTGTATTGGTTTTGTTCTTTGAACAGTGATGTTAATGCACGGTTCATTTTGTGCACCAGTAAAACATATGCCTGTGTCTTGAATTTGAAAAAAATCATATTTTATTTTTTAATAAAGAAGGGTTCGGTGAATGCGCATATGAAACTGGTGGGGTTCAGTATCTCCAACAAGGTTAAGAACCACTGTTCTAGACGAAGTAGGGGATGATTTGGGGCCAGTCACAAGGAGGAGTCATGCAATACCTTCTATGAAAAAACTCCCTGCAACGTTACATTTTTGTGCATCTGGATCATTCCAGCATACTTTTGCCATTAGTGCTGGCATATTCCACAGCAGTACTGTCTCTGTGACAACAACCAGTAGCGCACACAAAACCTTCCTTTGAATAGGGTGGTCTCCAAGACTTTGAACCTGTTGTCATTTGCGCAGGCAATCTTAGGGTGTATTCACACCTGAACAGTCCTTTGGTCCGCTTATTTGATTCGGATCAAATGCGGACTTTATTTTTTTCATTTGGGTCGGATCGCATTCACATTGCACTTTTTGCAAATGGACCAAAATGTGTGAACGCAAGCACGCATGTGACGAACTGCGCTAGCCTTGGACAGAAAAGTCGGGGGCGGGGTGAACCAGAGACAGCCGGTGTTGATGAAAATAATCGTGGTACTCCTACATCCAGTTATCATTTTCGGAATATAAATTGTATTTTTACTGACACAAATTTTTGAAAATAATGTTAACACTCGAGAAAAGCTCAGTCGGAGCCAGTTTCATAATACGGGCATCTGACCAAAGTCAATGGCACATTCAATTTCCTCATTGCTCCACGTCTGTCCATAGCTCATAGCTGCTGCTATTAGCTCTGACCACCCATAAACCTCGGCTACTTTCAGCAGCTATGGTGGCTCATCAAGCACAAAAAGGCGCAAGATTCCTTGGTTTGGTTCGGTTCGAGGTCGGTTATATTCACACCAGAAGTGAACCGGCCCAGAGTCCGTTTGGAAGCGGACTGAGACCACCTCTTCTAGGTGGTCTCGGTCCGCTTCTTTGGTTCGAATCAGAGTTCGCATGTTTGTATTCACACCTAAAAAAAGTCCGGACTTTCTGGGGAAACGAACTCTGGTCCATTTTAAACGGACCAAACGTGGTAGGTGTGAATACACCCTTAGTTGATCACCTGTGACACGCAAATCAATAGCATGCGCATTTTTTGCAGCGAGCAAGCAAATTTGCACTGATTTTTTGCGATTTTAGTAAATCAGGCCCCAAGAGAGTTCATCCAGAACTCGATGAGGCTGTGCAACATGACTCTGGAGGCCACCTTGAAGCCAACTGAGATTTTATAAACATATATATATATATATATATATATATATATATATACATATACAGGGTGGGGAAGCAAAATTTACAATGAACATTTAGTTGTTTTTTCTCAGCAGGCACTACATCAATTGTTTTGAAACCAAACATATATTGATGTCATAATCATACCTAACACTATTATCCATACCTTTTCAGAAACTTTTGCCCATATGAGTAATCAGGAAAGCAAACGTCAAAGAGTGTGTGATTTGCTGAATGCACTCGTCACACCAAAGGAGATTTCAAAAATAGTTGGAGTGTCCATAAAGACTGTTTATAATGTAAAGAAGAGAATGACTATGAGCAAAACTATTACGAGAAAGTCTGGAAGATACTATTAAAGAAGAATGGGAGAAGTTGTCACCCGAATATTTGAGGAACACTTGCGCAAGTTTCAGGAAGCGTGTGAAGGCAGTTATTGAGAAAGAAGGAGGACACATAGAATAAGAATATTTTCTATTATGTAAATTTTCTTGTGGCAAATAAATTCTCATGACTTTCAATAAACTAACTGGTCATACACTGTCTTTCAATCCCTGCCTCAAAATATTGTAAATTTTGCTTCCCCACCCTGTACATATATATATATATATATATATATATATATATATATATATATATATATATATATATATATATAAGTATATATACATATATATATATATATATATATATATATATATATATATATATATATATATACTGAACAACAAAAGAAACGCAAGTATGTTTCGGTATTGGCTTATATGGGAGTTTTATTATGAATATTGGTTTCATATGAGATATTTATATCCAGCTGTGAAATTTACAGTGGCAGTACATTGAATTGTGTCCATGAGCACTGAGTTGACAGTCACGGAGATGGGCCAAGCGAATATGGCGATCCTGATTACGGGTGGTCACACATGGTCTTCCAGATCTTGGTCTGTCCCGAGTGGTCCCTGTGTCACGGAATCGTGTCCTCAGCCTACTGATGGTGGACTCGTGCACTTGTTCAGACTTGTTGTGGACTTGTGCAATGTTGCGAGCCGTTAAACCAGCATCAAGCATACCAATGGCACATTCTCTCAGATTATCATTAAGGCGAGGCATCGTGGTAATGCAGTAACTTTTGAATCTTACCATTTCTTTTTATAGCCCCCGGATAAACAAAGGGAATTGCCACTCCCATTTGTTGCTCCCACTACCATATCACTCAAAATGTACCACACCTCCGATACTTTGTACACATGCTCAACACCATTCGTGGTCGTGTTTGCCTGCAAACACTCGCTCCAATGGTTACAACTCACTTATTTTAATGTGTATCTCAGTTGACAACTTAACACGACAGCTAACTTGCCTAAATTAACGACCAAAATTTGCGTTTCTTTTGTTGTTCAGTATATATACAGGGTGTCCCATAAGTCTCCATACACAGGAGACATAATACATTTGGTTCTAACATGTATTTCTTTATATTTCTTCTTTATAGTTCTTCAGCAGTGGAGGACACGCATTGAAATGTGTTCCCGACAAAATGGCAGTCATATAGAGCATATTATATAAATAAAAATGGTTTATGTCAAGAAACGTTTATTTTTCCTATGTATGGAGACTTATGGGACACCCTGTATATGTATATATATATATATATATATATATATATATATATATATACAAATTGCAATTTCGTACTATAGGGCCCCCTACAAATGTACATTTACGACAACGGCATCAGTTCGGACATTCGATCACTTGTTTGGCTCAAATTTGACTCAGATGTCTATCTCCCAGGCCTACACCCATTTATCAGAAAAATTTGAAATTTGGCGCTATAGCACCCTCTACAACTTTACCTTTATGAAAACCGCTTCAGTTTGGACATACAAACACAGATTTGGTTCAAATTTGAATCAGCTGTCAATCTCCCAGGCCTACATCCATTTATCAAAAGAAATTGCCATTTCGCTCAATAGCACCCCCTACAAATTTACCTTTACAAAAATTGCATCAGTTTGGACATACGAACACCGATTTGGCTCAAATTTTACTTTGTGGTACATCTCGCAGGCCTACACCCATTCAATGGAAGAAATTGAATTTTGGCTCCATAGTGCCCCCTACAGATTTACCTACACAAAAATTTGCTCAGTTCGGACATACAAACGCCAATTTGCCTCAAATTTGAGTCAATTGTCAATCTCACAGGCTTATACTCATTTATCAGAAGAAATTGAAATTTGCTGCTATAGCGCCCCCTAAAAATTTACCTTTACAAAACTTGTCTCAGTTCGTACATATTAACTCCGATTTGCCTCAAATTTGAATCAGTTATCAATCTCACATGCCTACACCCATTCCTCAGAAGACATAAAATTTGGTGCTAGAGCCTGCTAAATGATGGACATACTTGTACTGGATGTGCCCGTGGTGAGGGCCTTTCAATGCCGCTTGCAGCTTTAATTGTTATTCGTATTTTCTTTCCTTTTTGTCTTGTAATTCTTCTTATATAAGTACATTCGGTGCTGTGCTGCTACTAGAAGCTTAATTTCCTGAAGGCTCTGCCCAAACTATCAGTAAAGTTCAATCTAATGTAGACTAATCTAATATGGACTTCTTTTTCTTAATCTGCTCATAAATAACATTATTACAAACTATATATTGTGAAATGTGTCAGTTATTTGTGTTTTAACTGTGAAATCTTGTAACTGTGTTTTGTATTTTTGGCTGTCAATCTTGGCCAGGACTCCCTTGGTGTATGAGACGTTCTTAATCTCAATGGGACTTTACTGGTTAAATAAAGGTAAATAAATAAAGACTGGTATTTTATATTTTCATACTATATTTATATTTTTTCATATGTTCTTTGATATATAAAATAAAATGTAAGCAAACAGCAAATGGCTCTACAGTAAAAGCTGAATGTGTTTAGTTGCAAACTGGTGCAGTGATTGTGTCCTTCACCTCATAAGAGCTGGGAAGCTTGAGTTTAAGACTGAGAAACTTCTTAATTGTTCCCACGGTGACTCTGCTGGAGCAACGGATGAACCTCTTCATCAGATCCTAATTAGATGAGAGACATACTGCATTAGTGTCGACTGACACACTGTTAACAGCTGATGTATGATGTATGTATGAGCTGATGTTTCGATCCAACAAAAAAAAAGATCCAACAGAAAAGTCACACCAAAGGGATCACAAACAGGTGAAACACTTTCCAAACTTTCCATTTATACAAACCCACCGTGACTGTGTTCTCCCCCGACTGTCCCGTGTTGCGCAGGCAGTCCAGACATATCGCTATTTGAGGATCACTCCTGTGGTAGTCTTCATCACCACCACCTTCCCCATCATCACCATCACCACCACCACCATCACCATCACCCCCAACATCGGGTAGCCCGAGTCTCTGACACATCAGGTTTTCTACTGGGATTTAGAGGCAAACACAGACAGAAAGGTGAGACACTGCTACTTCTTTCCCATCCCCTCCCACAGGTATTAAAGACCAACAAACATAATGACTCGCTTTAGTATTTTTCTGGTCTTTCTGACTTCCCCATGTACAGTATACTGATTTAACTTCGCTCCTTAGGTAAACACAGAAACTATGTACCAGAGACAAAACCCCTATTGCACAGCTCTTTTTTAACGGTCAACATATTACATCCCTGTGAGTAGGTATATCAGTGAGCTTTTACCTTGGCCATTTTCTTTGGGCTGGTTCTTCCTCCAGAATTCGAGTTCCTGCTGTTCCTCTTCTAGTTCACACAGAGACAAAAAGGCAGATGGTGTTACAGAAACCAGCTTCACACCGGTACCATTTATTTCTTCAGAGGAGGGAGAGGGATATTGATGGTATATGATCAATTTCACTGATTGATATCCTATCAAGATACACAGCTTTTGTTTAAGCTAGTGTTTTTCAACCTTGGGGTCAGGACCCCACGTGGGGTCGCCTGGAATTCAAATGGAGTCACCTGAAATTTCTAGTAATTAATAACAATTAAAGAAAACACTTACTAATAAAAAAAATATATGGTGAGTTGAGATAGACATTCACAATACATAAAAGACATGACAAACTGTGAAGCTGAAACTGAATCACTGTGGTACTGTTTATCTTTCAAATGTTCATTGTGGCTGGGTTAAGATGCTGCAGCTCGTTCATAATTCATATTTTGAGTTATTGTTTTTCAGTATTAATTTGCAGCCTTGTAAATACAAGCTTGGCTGACTGTACATATCCTGACCAAGGAAAATAAAATTATCACTTTGTGCAGTAATCTACATCTGGCTTTTCTGCCTCCGTCCCTAATAATATACATTATATAGCCTAAATGTCGTCTAAAATTAACATTTATTTGCAACATAGTACAGCAAACTATGACATTATCAAAAACAAATTCATTTTAGCAAAAAAATGTCTCTGTTTTGGATGTCTGGGGTTGCCAGAAATTTGTGACTTTAAAATAGGGTCACAAGCCAAAAAGGTTGGGAACCAAAGGTTTAAGCTTTGGTTTTGTTTAACATTTTTGCAAACTCTGAAGCTCTTGGAAAGGGAAATATGAAGAGGTTCATGTTAAATTACAGTGTATACAAGCTCTTGACAAGACCTGCTAATTTGTATTAAGTGATTCAAAGGATAGAAAACCAAATGATTAATATGAGCCATAAGCAATAATTTCACACTTACAATATTTCACTATATTTATTATCTGTAAAATGGTAAATGGACTGCACTTATTTAGTTCATTTTATACACCTTCCTGGTGTCCAAAGTGCTTTGCAAGGCCTCACATTCACCCATTCACACACACACGAACACATGCACGCATGCATGCACGCACGCACACACACACACACACACAAGCAGGCGGCTGCTGCCATGCAAGGCACTGCCAGACCCTACTGGGAGCAACTTAGGGTTCAGTGTCTTGTGCAAGGACACTTCAACATGTGGACAGTTGGAGCGAGGATTCAAACCGCTGACCCTTTGGTCATTGGACTCTACCAACTGAGCCCTGAGATGAAAGAAAATATGAGTAATACTTATCACAAACAGTTATGTTTTAAATTGTAGCATAGTCTGAAAAAAAATATGTTTGTCTATCTGTGCATTTTCACAGTTCTGCAAATATTATAATAATGGATTTTGGGTTTTAATGATTTTACCTTTGCTTCTCAAATGTACCAATTCATTAGCCTGGGAAACACACAAATCTGAAAACTAATATTTTATTTGCTCTGGCAGATGTGTCTGGCTCTACTCCCATGGACACAGATTTCCTGCTTTTCAAAAACTGGCCAGTATGTTTGACATGAGGCATATATGGATCAAACCACAATTGGAAACTGTGTGATACAATAAGGTGAGAGGAGTTGGAGGGTTAAATGATGTTGAGTGGAAGCGTCTGTTCTAAATCGATGCTAGATTTGCATGTGAATTTACTTCAAATTTGGTGCTGGTCATTTCTTCACGTTAGCTAGGACCATTACTAAAATACTGACGCAATGACTGTCTACATCCAAAACAACAGCCACAATATATTGATTTCTATGTACAGGACTGTGGTCAGATTTTCCATAAATAATGTTGAGCTGGCTCCCAGGTTTATCCTCAAACTTTCTATTGTGTACAACACTAGCTACTGTTTGCTTACAAATCCAATCATCTGTCAACAGACCAGCACAGCGCAAATTACACAAACGTCTAACAAAGAACCTTTAACTGTATTAGACTGTGTTTTCTATAACAGAAGAACCAAAAACTATGCTTCAAAAGTCAATTTCCCCCAGACTTTCTTGGAACTCTATTTTGAGAATCAAACTGGTGATGCTGTTGCGGATCTATTGAATTTTACTTTACTGGGCCTTCCTTTAATCACCACTTCTCATGGCCATCAAATGAAGTGTGTATCTGAGTACAGATATCTTTGTAATTTGAGTGATGATTCACTGTCTTTCACTCCTCACCTTCAGCAACTTTTTAAGAGACTGAAGCTAAAATTGAATTTCTATTTCAGGATAAAATCTTGCCTGTCTTTTGAGGCTAAAAGTACACTGTTGCAACTTTTCTTCTCTGTACTGGATTATGGGGACATTATTTATTTGAATGTCTCATCACAGTGTTCACATGCTCTTGATATGGTTTATCACTGTGCTCTTAGGTTTGGCACTAACTCATCACTGTGTTTTATACACTCGAGTTGGATGGACAGATCTTTTTAAACGTTGACTGAAACATTGGTATTCTTTTATTTATGAATTGATTTTATTTCTGATTCCATCATATTTACTAGTTTAGATTTGTTGGAATGACTTTAAAAATTACACTCTCTGGTCCCAGGATCTGTTCCAAAAGTCAGAACAGAACTGGGAAAGGAAGCTTTAAAATGTTATGGTTCCACTGCCTGGAACAACCTACTGAAGGAGCTAAAACTGAAGAAGCTGGGACTCTGTAAATACATTCAAAGTCATTTTAAATTTATGGGAAAGGGCTAAATCTTTATGTAGACATTTTTCTAATTGATTGAATCTGGCTCAGCTTTGAGATGCTTTTAAGGGACATTGCTGTATACTTTTAGTACCTTTTAAATTGCTAATTATATTATATATGTATGTTTTTTTTGTGTTTTATGTATGGTTTTAGAACTGAGTTTTATGTACATTTTAGAGTGCATGTATACATGAAAATTCTATTGTCTGTAACTTCTGCTACTGCTGCTTTTGAATTTCCCTTGAGATTAATAAAGTATGTATGTATGTATGTATGTATGTATGTATGTATGTATGTATCTATCTATCTATCTATCTATCTATCTATCTATCTATCTATCTATCTATCTATCTATCTATCTATCTATCTATCTATCTATCTATCTATCTATCTATCTATCTATGTCTTGGCCAGGACACTGCAAAAAAGATCTTCAATCTCGAGTCTTTTTTATTGGTTAAATAAAGGTTAAAAAATGTTAGGCTGTTGTTTGTTGTAGTTCAGGTGGAAGCAGCAAGGACCTCAACTCTAAAATGAAGTTAATGTTGACTGACTTTGTTCTGCAAATGCTTGGGGAAATTAGCTCCATCTAAAAAGCCAAAATGCGATGGCCAGATCACAGACTATTGGCCTTAAAACAGCAGATCAGAAAGCAATGGGTGATGTCACAGTTCCTCTACTAATCATACAGACTATGCTGAGGTGACATCATCAGTTCAGCATGAATATGGCAGAACAACCCAGTGGACTTTACGCATGCTAGTGGAGCAAATCAGGAATATTGAAAAAATCAAATCCAGAGGCTGATTTTAAAACTAATGACAAAACAGCATAAGCTACACATACATCTAGTGTTCACTGCAGCTGGCAGAGCATTCTGTCAGTAACAGAGGTATAACAATATAGTGCCATCACAACTCTAGTTAGACGTGTTGATTTGGCTTCTCATCAGAGTTTCTGCAAAGAGAACGATGTATAGTATGTCACCATCTTTCTTTTTAAGCTGCTAATCTTCTTCCTCTTTATGAGCGATGTGACACTGACATTAACATTTTACAGATCTATGCAGGAACTGGATGCAGGATTGCATTAATTAATCTATTTATTGTTTATAAGGAAACTATACAAATAGTTAACATATGTTGATACTGATCGGGATGCTGTGTCTTATTTTCTCAATTTAGGGATAGATGCCAGGGATAGAGCTAGAACTGGAAAATGCATGCAGACCAGGTGTATGAGCTGCTTATATGCTTTTACCACCCATGAATCACATAATTAAACCTGGACATCAAACTGAGGAGACAGAATGATGAAACCATCTGGAAAACTTACTTTCTCTAAGTCCAGGCACCAGCTTGAAAATGATCTCCTCCAGTGTGTTGTCCAACCTAATAATATGGGAAGAATAACAGGCAGAGTGAAGTTGGTTCCATTTGCAAAACCAGTTTCGAGAACCGTAAATGGAACCAGTTATGTTTACAGAAACAGTTCTGTTTATGGATTTTGGAATCAGTTACATTTACGGATCTCGAAACTGGTTCCGAGATCCGTAAAGGGAACCAGTTTCGTTTACAGAACTCAGAACCAAGCCGTGCTTCAAGCCCCTGCTCCTGCCAGGCTTGTAGGTGCGCAAAGCCGCGGTGACCCAAGACACCGAGCCGCAGTACGGATCTCCAAGCTCCAGTCTTTCCGTCAGCTCTCAGCTACGCTTAACTTAGACGGACCTCAGATCCAGTTCCAAGTAAGGCTCCATCAGCTCCCAGCTACCTCAGATCAAGTTCTGAGTAAGGTTCCACCAGGTCCCAGCAATCTGGGCTCCAGTCCAGTTCAGAGTAAGGCTCCAGTTCAGAGTAAGGCTCTATCAGCTCCCAGTTACGTTTAACAGCCGGTAGTGATGGGTGTACAGCCGGTGATGTCCGGCGCACAATTGGAGCTCTGTGAGTCTGTTTATTCACAGCTCAGTGCCGGGGTACCCGCGGCTTGGTGCTAGCATCGTGCCCCAGGAACCGTGGCTTGGAGTGTGGAGACCAGCCTCGCTGGGGCACTGCTACTTTTTGAACCGGCAAGCCCGGCATGCAGAGTGAAGTAAACAAAAAGAGGTTCCGAGAACCAGTTTCCTTTACAGAACTCAGAACCAAGTTCCACTTTGACCATGAAGACGACAAACTACATTTTACACCAATTATTTACATGTATTGATAGGATTAGTGGTTAAGAAGTTATTAACCCTTTCATGTATACTGGTCACTACAGTGGACAGCTATTCTACAGCTGTTCTCTTGTATTTTCATGGATTTTTTTTTCCACATATCTTTATTAAAATTTTAAGACATTACATATATTTTCTGACATGAATTGTTAACCTTGTATAGATCTCCCCTGAACATAAACCCCCAGAATCACAAGCCCCCCCTCATACTTTTCACACAGTTTATCAGTAAATACATATTTCTTTGCTTCAAAAATAAAACACAAGGTGTCCAGCTGATTTTTTTTTCTTTTTTTACTTTCTTTTTTTATTTTATTTTTTACTTTTTATTTATTTTATCTATTTATTTATTTATTTTTTTTTTTTTATGTAAGAAATTTTTCAATCACATAGTTTTTTCATGTTTAAAGAGAAATGAAAACACTCAGGGAAAAAAAATCTTGATTAAGGTTCTCACAATTCGTGCATGAAAGGGTTAAACATTTTACATCAGTAGATGGTTTTGGTCGGTGATGGTTTGGGCCTTTATGGGTTACATAGACTTATTGTGTCATACTGTCATATTTTCCTTGAACAGTTGGTATAATTATAGAACTTTATGACATGTTTAAAGTTATATACGGTTGCGGTTCCACTTCCTGCAATATTCACCAATGAACTTTTGTACGTGCTCGCATAAAGCATATCAACATCTTATCCTGAGTTTTGGAATCTGATCTACAATGTGATATAAGGAATAAAGTAATGGTGGTCACTTTATTTCCATAATTAACAAATTTATTTGACCTTTCCCTATTTGTCTCAGACACCATCTGGATGGTTTCATTCCATTTAAGGCTTTCCATCAGCCCCCAGTTCTGATTAAAGCCTCAGTCACAAATGCTGTTATGAATGATGGGACAATATGAGACTCTGAGCCTAAGACCTGACTCTTGTTATTTTTCCATGGGAAACAGAATAAAGTCATATGGTAGAAGTTTGAGGAACATTGATAATATGAAGACATGTGATTGTAAGTTGAGTGTTTTATGGTTAGACTCATGCCCTGTCCATGGTGCTGAATTACACACTGTATATGAGGGGTAAACAGCCCCTCCGGGGTTCCATAATTATCTTTATTTGGAAATGCTATAATAGAAATAAAGGTACCACCCAGCATCATGAACCAGCATTTACTTTGTGCTTGCCAGTGCACAAAGCCATGGTGCCCCAGCAAGGCCAGTCTCCACGCTCAAAGCCACAGTTCCTGGGGGCACGATGCCAGCACCAAGCCTCAGCATCTGGTTCCCCGGCACCAAGCTGCAAATAAACAGATTCACAGAGCACCAGTTGTGTGCCAGACAGCACCGGCTGTGCGCTCCTCACAACTGGCTATTAAACATAGCTGGGAGCTGATGGAGCCTTACTTGGAACTGAATCCGAGGACCGTTTAAGTCAAACATGCTGGGAGCTGATGGAGCCTGGAGCTTGGAGATCTGTACTGCAGCTTGGTGTCCCGTGTCACCGTGGCTTAGTGCACCTACAAGCCCGGCAGGAGTTGGGCTTGGAGCTTGGAGCATGGCTTGATGCAGGGTGAAGCCGGGGTTCGGTGCTTGTAGCACAGCTTGGTTCCGAGTTCTGTAAATGAAACTGGTGCCATGTACAGATCTTGGAACCATTTTCGAATGGAAATGGTTCTGTAAACGGAACTGGTTCCGAGGTCCATAAACAAAACTGGTTCCGTAAACATAATCGGTTCCGTTTATGGTTCTTGGAAATGGTTTTGAGAATGGAACCAACTTCACTCTGCCAGAATAACAGCACTGTTAAAGAGGAAGAGGAGAAGGAAGAGGACACACTGAAGTGGCTTGTGCAAAAGAGAGAAAGGTCAATATAAAGAGAAGAGAAGGAATAGAGAAAAGGAGGAGATAGTGAAGAGCAGGCCCACAAGTGAGGAGAAATGAAGGGAAGAAGTTGGGAGGGAGTGAACAAAGGAACGGCTACAAAGATAAGTGATAACCAGTGTTTGGAAGATCACATCTCACCTGAGCATCTCCAGAGGGTTCGTCTCATGCACCTGAATGCCACATTTAGGACAGTCATTACTCTCCTCAAAGTGCTGCACAATACAGCTCTTACAGACTGCAACAGACACAACACACACATGTTTAATGACAACATTTGTGTGTCAAATGACTGGTGTTTCATAAAAATAGCTTGACATCATCATTTTTCCAAGTTTCGGAAATATATCCCAGAGTGCACCACAGGCAGCAAAAAGCCACTGAACATTTTGTCAGGACGTTCACATCAAAGTCTGTTAACAATGGCACTTTTGATAGTATGTAGCTTCATCAAACAGTATGCCTGGGCGCTTACAAAAAACGAAACAAAGTTAAGTCCTAAAACTATTGAGTTATGAGTTAAAGACAATTGTACACAATCCATTTGACCTGTATGGCCTAATGTGCAGCCCCGATGATTGGCTTCATGTGATGGACATTTAAACAATGCAGTTTGAGCAGAAGCATGGATAGCAGCAGTTTGGTAGACGGAAATAATGTTGTAAACGCAAAACAGTCATCACTGAGCGAAGCAACAATGTATAACAACAGTAGCAAACTTACAGAGATTTTACCTTAACTAAGTAGTGGCACTGTTTAAACCTTTCATGTATGGTGGTGAGTACAGTGGACAGCAATTCAGAGGCTGATCTCTTGTATATTCACTAGGGTTGGGAATCTTAGTTGTAAGGCCGATACGATACGCATCTCAATACATCATCTCCAATCTGATATTAAAGATTTTTATTAAAGATTTATGTGTGGCATCCAGTGATCCGATCCGATTCACACCCAAATCATGATACAGAGCGATTAACACATTCTGATTCAACAAATTCATTCTTGTAAAAGAATATGCAGTGCAATTCAATGAGCTTGATTATTTATTTATCAAATAAAACCATAACTTTTCACAAACAATTTCAGAACATGTGCCTCACAAACAGTCACATGAAAAAGTTCGGACACCCCCTTTAAATCTTTGTTTTCTTTACCATATAAATATCTGGGATTCTGATTTTTTTTTATAACAATACTAAGATATGGAGCACATATACCAAAAGAGATTAAACTAAAGAAATGCTTTTTAAAATATATTGGTAAATTCAATACATTTGGGAGGAAAAGTTGGGACACTCTTACGTTCATTACTACTTACAATGCCTACAGTGAAGTTTGAGTGCACCAGGCCAGGTGCAAACCAGTTGAAGATTGTTAAATTCTATCTTTTAAATAATGAAGACAAGGGTGTCCTAACTTGTTCCTCATAAATAAATTATTAATTAGAATTTACCAACACATTTTAAAAAGCATTTCTTTAGTTTCCTCTTTTTAGGCACATTTTCCCACATTTTAGTAGAGTTAAAATACAGATAAAAATCCCAGACATTTAGATAGGGTGAAGAAAATTAACATGTAAAAGGAGGGTGTAGTGCCGCATGATGTAATAATGGTGCAATTCGTAACAATTTTTCACCCCATTATGTAATAACACTGTATCTTGTAATAAAATTCTAGAACACATTTTGCAATAAACTTTGCCACATTTTGTAATAACTTATTACATACTGCAGGAGTTATTACAAATTGCAGGTGTAGCACTTTTTTTTTTTTTTTTTAACACTTTCATGCATAGTGGTCACTACAGTGGAGAGTTATTCTACAGGTTTACTCTTGTATATTCATGGGTTTTGTTGTTTTAGTTCCATATCAACCAACACAGTGGACACTTATGCATCATCTCATTAACTGCAATTCATACCATTATTGCAACTTTGCTGTTCTTGATTGGTTCTTGAGTGGAAATCATTGCTAATATTTATTTTTTAAATATTATCTCCATGAAGTGAGTAATAACTAGTATTAGAATATGTTAAAATGTGAGAAAACATCAGATTAGCTGCATTAAACATGGTTTCATTTCACTGTTTTCATATCACTTTATGATATTGGGTTTTGAATACATGTTTCTTGCGTCAAGAATAAAATCCATGGTGTAGCTGAGTGGACATTTTTGTAACTCCATGAAAAACAGGTTGATTTAAAAAAAAAAAAAAAAAAAAATTCAATCACATTGTTTTTTTTTCATGCCTAAAGAAGAATAAAAACAATCAGGAAAAAGAAAATCTTGATTAAGGTTCTCAAAAAGGGTTAAAGGAAATGTAATAATTTTGTGCATTATTTGATAAACCATTGAAAAATCATTGAAATTGATGCCTTAACTAATTAATTGATGCCTTTCCCCTCTGGCATTTTTGTAAATTTCTCTCTCTCTTTTTTTTTTTTATTTGTTGATCATTTTGGCTGTGTTGCAGCTTTTGGCATGAAAATTAGCAGAAATGTTTATTTTTAGTTATATTTTTTAAATCCAGCGTCTTTTATTCTTAGATGTGTTTTATTTTCCCATGATGCATTTAGCACCCTCTGGTCACCCTTGTGGACAAAAATGTACACACACAAAAATTGCTATAAAGTCATCTACAGTGAACAGAATCAAAACACTGAAGGACATCAAAGCAAATGAAGATGACATGAGGATGCCTAGGGGTCACCCGCAAACTAACACACGCACATACATCCTCTACATCCATTCATCTGCTCCATATACAGTACGTCACATATTCAAAGCCTGTATGTTTCTGTTTCTCATTTGTTCATACTGTATTTCATATTTCTGTTGTGTCTCTTTTGTTGTTGAAGCTTTCAAAGATGTTACAATTCACACTAGGGCGACACGGTGCTGCAGTACATAGCACTCGTGCCTCACTGCAAGAAGGACCTGGGTTCAATTCCAATACCAGTCGATGAGGGTGGGACCTTTCTGTGCAGAGTTTGCATGTTCTTCCCGTGTCTGCATGGGTTCTCTCAGGGTTCTCTGGCTTCCTCCCACCATCCAAAGACATGCACCGATAGGTTAATCTAAATTGCCCATAGGTGTGAATGTGAGAGTGATTGTCTGTCTCTATATGTCAGCCCTGCAATGAACTGGTGATATGTCCAGAGTGCACTCCACCTTCACCCATAAGTACACCCTGCGACCCCTGTGACCCTAGTGAGGATGAAGCGGAATCAGAAAATTAATGAATGTTCACACTGATGAATCAGATGTTGATTTTAAAACTATTTTGCATATACCCACACACAAACAAATCACATTTGTGTGATGATTTTATAGCAGTTATTTTGTGCATGTAAATTTTTGAGGGTGACCAGAGGGTGCAAAATGCCTCATGGGAAAATGAAACACATCTAAGAGTAAAAGATGCTGGATTTCAAAAATATAACTTAAAAGAAACATTTCTGCCAAATTTCATGCCAAAAGCTGCAACACATCCAAAATGATCAACAAATGAAAAAAAAAAAGGAGAGAGAAAAACATACAAAAATGCCCGAGGGGGACCTAAGGGTGAAGGCATCAATATCAATGGTTTTTCAATGCTTTATTACCTAATGCACCAAATTATTATATTTCCTTTAAAAAAGTGCTACACCCGCATTTTATAACAACTGCTGCAATATGTAATATGTTATCACAAAATGCAGAAAAGTTTATTATAAAATACTAATCCAACAAAGTGGAAGTGCTGCTGGGTCTTCTTCTTGGTGATTATCCACAGGTGCTCTTTGGAAACTTGTGGTGTGTCTGGTTATTTAGAGTCAAAAAAATTTGCATTAGCATGCTAGATTTCAAAAAATATATCCAAGGCACACTATAAATAAAAATAAAATGCCTTTATTAATTCATGGCAGCCAACACGTTGCGACCTCTGGTCTTCATCAGGGCTTTTTTCACTAGTGAGTTGCACACCTTCATACAATCACTTTAATGACCTGAAGGAGGGAGATGTGAGAGGAAAAAAAAAAAATGCATACAGACATACATATACATATGCACACACATACACATATATACACAAAAAAAAAGAAAAAAAAAAAAGAATAGAAATGAAAAAAATGAAAAAAAGAGGGAAAAAAATTAAATAAAAACAAGTCAATAAACCAAACAAAAAAAAGTATTTAAAAAAAAAAAAAGAAAAAAAGTATATATATACATACATACACACATACATATACACACATATATACACACACATACATACATACACACAAATATATTCATATACACATACATACATGCATACACATATATAAACATATATAATAAAATAAAACAAAATAATATGGGGGGGGGCACTTCTAAAGTTAGGTCTCACTATTAGTACCACATTCTCAAATGCAATACACTTTAAAATCTTATTAATTCATATTTTCTCATTACCAATCCCACATAACCAAATATCCCTCATGAAATAACCCTTTAAAAAAAAGGAGAGAGGTCCACATCTCCATTGAGGCCTGGATGTTTTGTTGCTTGTAGTTCAATAATCCAGAAAGTCTCCCGTTGGAGTAGTCTTTTACACAGTCACCTCCTCTGATGTCCTTTTCTACAACTTCCAGAACGACCGCTTTCAGTGTGTGGGGTTTCCATGTCCCACCTCCATATAATGTGATGCCATAGCATAATCAACATTTCTTGTACGGATGGCATTTTTATGCTCCGCCAATCGATCTTTGAGCCTTCTTTTTGTTTGTCCGACATAAAAACAGCCACATGGGCACTCCAATCTGTAAACCACGTGTGTGGTGTTACAGTTGGCAAAAGTTCTCATTTTATATATGCGAGATGTTGTTACATTTTGGAATACATCAGTTTTTTTTCACATTGTCACAGTAGTTACACCTTCCACACTTGAAAGTTCCATAGGGTTTTTTTTAACCAAGAAGTTTTTTCAGGGGGAGGGAGATAATGCCGTACCACTTTGTCTCTCAGGGTTGGTGCACGTCTGTATGAGAACTGAGGTAGCTCCATGAACAGTGGTCTGAGAGATGCATCACTCTGAAGAATTTTCCAGTTGTGTTTTATGATATTTCTTACTTGGGATGCTTGTTTGCTAAATTGAGTCACAAAATATGTTCCAGAAGATTGCTGTGACTTCTTCTTGGTCAAGAGTAGTTGTTTTCTGTCCAGGGCCTTTACTTTCCGGAGTGATTTTTCTACTGTATTTCTTTTGTATCCTCTTTCTTTGAAGTGGTTTGCCATCTCAGAGGCCTGGATATCAAACTCTTCCTCTGTGTCACATATGCGTTTTAATCGCTGAAACTGGCCAAAAGGAATATTATCAATGAGAGTCCTTGGGTGGAAACTGTCCGCCCTTAAGACTGTGTTCCGATCAGTGGCTTTTCTGTAAATAGTTGTGTGTAGAGTCCCATCATCAGTTTTTGTAATTCTCAAATCCAGAAAATGTATTTCCTTTTTGCTGTATTCCAGAGATAATTTCAGATTCTTGTTGGTGTTATTCAAGTATTTATGAAACTCTATTACCTCATCCTCTTCACAGTGCATAAAGAAAATCAGATCATCAATGTAGCATCCAAACCATTCAATTTTCTGCAAAAAGGGGTTAGATGGACTCCAAATATATTTCTCTTCCCATATTCCTAGGAACAGATTTGCATAGGATGGTGCATATGTGACCCCCATCGCCGTGCCTCGTGTCTGTCTGTACAGCTGCTCCTGGAAAATAAATATGTTATTTTGCAGTGTCCATCTTGTGAGATCCACAATGAAGTCTGTGGGAGGAGTAAGTTCATGTCTCTTTTGTAAGAAATGCTGCATGGCTTGGAGGCCTTCCTCATGATCTATGTTAGTACATAAAGATTCCACACCCATTGTGATCATATATGTGTCTCCAATATTTTTTCTTTCATTTAATTTGTTTAATACATATGTAGTGTCCTGGATGTGAGATCTCAGTTCGGGAACAAAGGATTTAATGTGATAATCAATGTATTTTGAAATGGGTTCTAGAATTGAGCCATTCCAACTGATGATGGGTCAGCCAGGTGGATTTAACAGATTTTTGTGTATTTTGGGCAGCATGTAGAAACAAGGTAGTCTTGGGTTTTTTCCAAACAGAAATGTAAATTCTTTATCTGTGATCCACTTTTCAGCTTTAGCTTTATCTAGCATATTCATAAGTTCACACTGCAGGTTGTTCAGTGGATTTCTGTCAATGCGGGAATAGTAGTGGATGTCATTCAGTTGTCTGTGTGCTTGAGGTAATAGAGTTTCATAAATACTTGAATAACACCAACAAGAATCTGAAATTATCTCTGGAATACAGCAAAAAGGAAATACATTTTCTGGATTTGAGAATTACAAAAACTGATGATGGGACTCTACACACAACTATTTACAGAAAAGCCACTGATCGGAACACAATCTTAAGGGCGGACAGTTTCCACTCAAGGATTCTCATTGATAATATTCCTTTTGGCCAGTTTCAGCGATTAAAACACATTATGTGACACAGAGGAAGAGTTTGATATCCAGGCCTCTGAGATGGCAAACCCCTTCAAAGAAAGAGGATACAAAAGAAATACAGTAGAAAAATCACTCCGGAAAGTAAAGGCCCTGGACAGAAAACAACTACTCTTGACCAAGAAGACGTCACAGCAATCTTCTGGAACATATTTTGTGACTCAATTTAGCAAACAAGCAACAGTAACACTTATTAATTGCAAGTAAAAATATATTCTATTGAATGGATCGAATTTTATCACTACAAACATTCAAAAACTGATGCATCTTGATATCACTCCAAAATTTTCAATCACTCACAGCTTCTCTACCAGTGCACTCAGATCGTGCATCATTCATTGGTTTATCTTTGTCTTACTCAAAGATGATGCATGACAATATGTATCTACATGATATTATCTATCTCTGGCAGATCCAGAAGACAACCAAGGGAGTAGGTTTGATTTTGACATTGGTGGGGACACAAAAGTGCTCACATGATGAGGCCTCTTAGAACACCAGTCTTAATGTAAAACTCTGATTTTAAAGCCGCATGCATTGTTACTCAGATCATCATCACACTAAAATTTGTCACAATGCTGAATCTCATGGCTAACACATCCATCATTATTTAACCTCAGCTGTGAATTTCCTGCCTCTCCTTCAGCTTCTCCACCTCCACTCTCCTCCTCTACCTTCTCTGGCCTCTCCTCCTCCATCTCCTCCAGCCTCTCTACTGTCTGTCACCTGACAAAAATATGTTGATGCATGACATATGAACAGATTAGGTATACAAAGATCATAGAGTTCAATGGTACAGTTATTGCCTGAGCAAAAAAGGCTTTTACTTTCAATTATTACATCTGATTTATTCCCCAAAAATATGGATATATTAATTCACATGAGCATCTAGAATCTGAGGTTTTATTGTATTTTTCCCACAAATTTGCTTTATTTTTGTTTTTTAAACAGTTGCTCTCTTCCACACAAATACATGAAAATAAGTAAAAATAACTATAAAAAAGTGTATCTCTTTGGCATTAAATATTGTCTTTTATTCAATATCTGTTTTGTTGAGCCTTCGCAGTTATATACCCTTGCACTTGGACTTAATTTACACTTTGACTCCTAAAGAAGTGTCTTATGTCCAGTTTTCTTTTCTTTGACATCCTTCAAACACATATGAACACACGCAAACACGCACGCAAACAGATACAAATACAAATGTAAATGACACCACTGATATTAAAATCCGTTAGCTGACATGACCCAGGCTAGCCTGACCAGCCATCCAGTTTTCTCAGTGTATTCAATACTGAGAAAACCGTCTGGAATTGGGCCAGTCGCTGTGAAATATGCCAGATCTATTTTATACCAGACCAATCAGAAGTCTGGGGGGCTAGTGTTTCGCAATGCATCATATGCACGACTTCTTTTTGTCGCAAGTCAAAGTCAGTGCCAAGTCCACAAATCTCTTTACAACTGTTGTCAGTTGTTCGATTCAGAAATAAGAACTGAATTACAGATTACACCTTCTGACATAAGCATTATGTCCATCTTATCTGTGATTGGTTTACTCAGTGCCTGTTAGTCCCACCATCATATTTGGATTCAAGCCCCACAATTCCAGATAGATTTCTCAGTGAGAAAGATGGATGGCTGGCCAGGCTAGACCAAGGCAGAACAAATGCCAAACATAAGGCTAAAGACGTTCATTTTGTCTTCTGTTTATGTAAATATAGTTTTTTCTTTTGTTCAGACAAGGAATAGTTTTTAGTTTTTAGATGTTACCTGCTTGACAGTTTCGACTGTGACTCCAGTCTTCCTCAGAAGCGTCATCCGACGTGTTGCTGACGTGTCATTTATCTACTGTCAGATCACCATCACCATCCTACCATCCGACAAAGGCAGAACCACAGTTGTAATGGACACAGAAACATATGAACAACAGATGGACAGAATGTTAGGAGACAGAAACACATATGAAATACTGAAAAAAGGACCCCACAGAAGAAAAGAAAAGGACACTAAAAACACTACTGAAACCACTACTGGAAAACAATAAAATAACACAGGACGCATATGACCACCTCATACCCACAGCTAACATCATCCCTCGGATATACGGAACCCCCAAAATACATAAAAAGGACATCCCTCTACAGCCAATAGCAGACAGCATCGGTTCAGTCACATACAATCTCTCCAAAGCCATAGTAGAAATACTCAAACCCCTCCTAGGCACAACACAACACCACTGTAAGAATTAAAAACAACTAGCTCAAGAACTCAACAACATAACTGTAGAAAAAAACGAAATCCTCATTTCACACGATGTCATATCCCTGTTCACCAAAACCCCCGTAGACGTCACACTACACATCGTACAAGAACGCTTAAAACAAGACCGGACCCTCAAAAAACGCACAAACCTGACAGCTGATAACATATCCACACTTCTACATTTCGTTGCCAAATCCACATACTTTCAGTTCAAAAACATAATATACAGACAGAAAGAAGGATTCGCTATGGGAGACCCACTATCTGCAATCATGAGCAGTTTTTTCATGGAGGACCTGGAAACCAAAGCCATCCACACAGCACCCACCCACTGCAAACCATCACTGTGGAAAAGATATGCAGACGACATTCTGGAAAAAACAGAAACCGGACACACACAAGAACTCACAGACCACTTAAACAGCATTGATAAAACTGGCAATATACAATTCACCCACGAAGAAGAAATAAACCGGACCATATCATTCCTGGACATGAACATCCACCACAGAGAAGACAGCAGCATTAAAATCACAGTGGACTGAAAACCCACACACACCGACCAGTACCTCCTCTGGACATCAGAACACCCCACAGCACACAAACTATCAGTTGTCAGAACACTATATGAACGAGCCACCATCATAACTGATGAACACGACAGACAGGAGGAGGAAAAACATATTCAACACGCACTTACACTGTGTCAGTACCCCAAATGGGCCATCAACAAAGGAAGACAACAAGTCAAAAACAAAGACAAGAAGAGCAAGGACAACAAAACAAAACGCATAAAAAAAAAAGACCGATGATAAACCAAAAGATTTCATAACCATACCATACATCCGGGGGATAACAGAACAAATACAGAGGGTCATGAAAAAACATCACATCAACACTGTCATCAAACCACACACGAAACTCCGCCAACTACTCGTACACCCTAAGGACAAAATAGCACCGGAACAGAAATGTAATGTCATATACGAGATACCGTGCAAATCATGCAACAAAACATACATCGGGGAAACGGGACAATCACTCAACACAAGGAAAAAAGAACACCAAAAAGAATGTGAAAAGGAGACAGTGGGGAGATTCACACGGACTCAAAAGGAAAAAGCAGAACAGGAGAACTTAAAATCGGCCATCACGGACCACTGCAGAAGACATAACCATATCATGGACTGGGACAAGGGCACAATCATAACATCCAAAACGAACAAATTCAAACGTTGGATCAAGGAGGCAATAGAGATCAGGAAGCGGGCAAGTGACACCATCAACCAGGACGAGGGGGCGTACACCCTCTGTCACACCTGGGATTCCCTCCTCCAGAGACCACCCAAGGCGGAGGAGGCACAGTCGGCTCAACGGGCTCTGATTGGTCCGTCGAGCCGACCAGCTGATAAATGACACGTCAGCAACACATCGGATGATGCTTCTGAGGAAGACTGGAGTCACAGTCAAAACTGTCGAGCAGGTAACATCTAAAAACTAAAAACTATTCCTTGTCTGAACAAAAGAAAAAACTATATTTACAAATGCCAAACATGTTGACAACTTACACTGGTTGCAAATACATATGAACTGCCTCCTGTCCTGTCCAACTTGCAGGTTGCAAGTAGCTTTTGCAAGCAGATAAAGTGTCAGCGGGGATGGTTAATCAGATGTACATTAGTGACAAACCAGCAAAGCCAACCGGAGAGCAATAGTTAGGTTAGAGTCGGAACTTGTAGCAGAGACTAACTGCAAACCCTTTGTGTGCCATAACCATTGACTAAACACTTCAGACAGTGGTTGCATTGATAATGACAACATGGTAGTGGCTGGACATTGGTAGGGCTGTGTCCCTAGCATTCCTATCCAATTCTACGCCCCTGAAGACAACCCAGAGCTGAAAATATATTTTCTCCCCCTGATATCCACCATATTTGATCGTGGTTCCCTACATACATTACTGTGCAAAAGTCTGAGGACAATATAAGGTTTATTGGATTAATATAGTTCTAATGACCATGCATATGCATTTCTGGATATATGGGAAGTATGTACAGCAACAAAAACAAAAGTTTCAGGGAAAAACCAGCTTCTACAAACAAATAACATTTATTGTATTAATTTTCTGATGTTTTATACAAAGCTTTATTCAGCATGTCAGATGTTTCTAACCATTCGTGTTTCTTGTCAATGGGACAGGTGTCACACCAAATTGTGACTTTTACATTTAGAACGTATTTAGTTATTTTTTTGTGTACATATTTCCTGTATTTTCTTGTTGTATCTGAAGAAAAAATAATGAGAAATACATGGGTATGGTCATTTCAACCCTGCACAAATAACAAAGCTAAAGGTGGCATCAAGATATTTGCATTGTAGTGTATATATTTCTTTTGATGCATTCACAACATAGTGGAATTATTCAGTCTGATGGTCATGATCTACAAGGTCAAGGGTCTGCAAACTCTGTCTTGTTTTTAAGCTGTTGTAAGCTCCATTTGGCTAGGTTCAGGTAAGAAAACACTTGATTAGGTTTAGGCAACACAATACAAGTTAAGGTAACGGAACTTGCTGGTTGAGTTCAGGAAAAGGTCATGCTTTTACAACAGCAGAATGAGAGTCTTTCTGTCAGAAAGCCCTAAAGACAGCACAACAGGAAACAGGTATGACATGCAAAGTCCTTTTGTGTGTTCGCTAAAGCAGATCAAGTGAATAGATGGAACAGAAACATGGCATTCAGTTCTGACTCTGGTGTGAAAGGCCCCTCTGTAGTGGTCATTACCTGACCTCTAAAGCAGATAACTGCCAACTGGTAAATTAAACTAATATCAGAAAAATGTATTATAGGACAAGCAAGCAGGCATTCTGTCTGCTGAAGCAACAGGGAATGTGTGTGCTGTTCTACTCACAGGTATGCAGGCACTCAGTGACTGTGGTCGGTTTAATCAGGTATCCCCGGCACAGGTAACAGGTGATGAAATGATTGAAGTCTTTCACCAAGTGCTTCCTTCCTGTGGCAGCCATGTTTTGAGATTGTGTTAGTGATGCTGTGGTGACCAGAAGGCAAAGTTCAAAGCTGAGGGAAAATGTCAGACGTCCATTCACAATAATGTTGAGTGGAATAGTTGGCCAATCCAGTTACTAATAGCACTTGACTCTACTGGGTGAACAAGCAGCGGCTAATGTTAGTACAGGCTAATATATTCAAATCTACACTAACTGCAGTTAAGAGCTGCTGCTGTTACTGTGTAAAATCCTGCTCCATCTTGACCCAAAGTCTAGTTCATAGCCAGTTTTGCGTTAGAAATGCCTCCAACCCTATAGACTGTTAATCCATATTAGTCCAAATGAAAAAAAGGTTGATCAAGGTCATCCAGTCTTGTTTCAAATAAACAACTTCATGAAATTCCTGGAATCCCCAGAATTTCCTTTCTCTTGCAGCAAAAGATCCATTTTTAATCCAAAGGGCTGAGATCCTTAACACCTCTGTGTCGATTGCTTCATCCTCGTCTGTTCATTCATCATTATGATGACCTTTGAACCCCAGGCTGAAGTCACTGGGGAGAGACAGGCAGAATATACCATGGGATCAGGTGCATAAGTGTCCTTTATGATGTCCACAGAGTAGAATTATGCATCTGTTTATAATAAAACAAACAAAATACAAATACAATTAAAATAAATAATCACTTCGACAACTTAACAACATTGCACAAGATATTTAGATCCTTTTAAGAAATTGTGCCTACAGGTCATTTCTTGATAGTATTGTTTATTTCTGTTTGTGTGAATGCAATGATTTATTTACCTCCTGGTTTGTGCTAAATTCTAAACAAACATCAACTCAAAATGAAAATTAACCATTTAATAAACACAAAATAAACAAAAATTAACATAAGAAACATTATGCAACATAAACTAAATAAACACGACTGCAACAAACGGAAGGAAAACAAATCAAATGAGCATTAATTTAACAAATGAACAATTAAGCATTGAAACAGAATTAACAATTTTTATCTCTAAATGAATGTTAAGAATGACGTTCGAAAAATTGAATATATTATTTCAGGGCTAAATCAACATTAAATCACAATACTAAAAACCTCTCCAGTGAAAAAAATAAGCATTGAATCAACAAAGTAAATGCTAAATAAACCCAAAAATAAACATTCAAAATAAACAATAAGAACTAAATAAAAAATGAAAAAATAAGCATTAAATAAAATAAAAACATGCAACTGATAAATAATATTAAACCAAAAGAAACACAGTAACCATTAAATCAACAAAATAGACAGTCTGTGTCTTCTGACTGTCAGAATAGACACAGCACATCACATCACTCACATCTTATATTATCCAACATCTTATATACACCTGAACAACACATCTGACATCAATTTTCCTGTTAGGAACTGTGTATGATTCTTCACCAACAGAGGAGAATCTTAGAATAATAATAATAATAATAATAATAATAATAATAATGAACTGTAGTTTGAGTATGACTCATGGCATGATTGGAGCATTTGGTGACATTTATAAATATTATTAAATAACAGTGAATAGAACATCCATCCAGAGGATAGTTGCCTGACCTACATGCATTCGTCTCTGGATTTCCATTACTATGAATAGCTAAACTCTCCAATTTGCCCCCATTCTATCCCCACATTGATGGATCTGAATGAATTTTGGTTTCCCTGCTTCAAATATAGATATTGGTCTGAATAATAAGTATTAAAGTGGTGGCTACAACTCCTTCTCACGAGCTTCATATTTACTGCACACAGACAGCCTTTTATGAATCATTTATTTTAGTGGGAAGGTGTCAGAGCTGCACTTACAGTAAATGAAGTGAGTGAGCCAGTAAATGTATCTGCATGCCATTAGTCACTGATCTCAGGTCTGATTCATTACTTTGGCAAACACAAAGCTGTCTGCGTATATTCTTTTATAACATCAAACAAGGTATTATACTGTGAACAACTGCAATGACTATCAGACATTGCAGTCGTTCACAGTATACGACTGATGGTTAGTGATTCTCACTCACCAACCATCGCTGAATGTAGCTGATCTATGATTCAGGTCAGAGTTAAATCAGTCACCGGAGTTTGCTCAAAGGGAGATAGAAGCATGGAACTGAAACTGGAAGACAGGCCAACCGAGCCAAAAGATTGTGATAAAACCAGGATACAAAAAAAGATCTGTGACTATTATAATAACCCATGCGCTGAATCACAGCTTCTGAATTTTTCTAAAATGTATTGTAGTTACAACCAAACCACTTTTCTACTAGTTGTCTTAAGTTTCAATGGTGTGAGGGCTTTTTTGTTGTTATTTCATTAAAAACTACTATCATTTTTCCATGAATATTACACTCTATATATAAGTAGTGTGGACAGAGGCCTTATAACATCACCCACCAGTGTCTGACCTGACCTTTAAAGTCAGTAGTTTGGGATTGGCTGTCACTATATTGACATTTTGGAACCAGATGGAACCACATGAACCTGTTAACTGCAATTACATGGAAGGTGACTATTAAGGAAAGTGTGTTTTATTAAAGAAATATAAACTGTGACTTGCAGCTGAGTGAGCCATTGTACAGACCTGTCAATCAAACCGTGACAGAGAAGACACCCACCAAAGTCCTCTATTCACCCTGAAATCTGAGTGGACCACATCAGTTATTAGAGGGTCCAGATAAAATAAATAACTACAGAATGATTCCTGCCAAAAAAAAAAAAAAAAAAATCAAAACAAAACATTATATTCATATATATATATATATATATATATATACATATATATATATATATATATATATATATATATATATATATATATATATATATATATATACATATATATATATATATATATATATATATATATATATATATATATAGAGAGAGAGAGAGAGAGAGAGAGAGAGAGAGAGAGAGAGAGAGAGAGAGAGAGAGAGAGAGAGAGAGAGAGAGAGAGAGAGAGAGCTTTACAGAGGTACTCTAAAGGTAAGAGGTCTTTGCTCCTTGTTATGGACTAATATTATTGCATTATTTTTGCAATAGTGACAAGAAACATGAGATGTGCTCACCGATGGAGTAAGCACTTGTCCACGTTTTCTTAGCTGTACATCTGTACCCCATTTACAGGATTATTTTCTAAACTTCCATAAAAACAAAAATGCTTTTATTTGTTCATTTGCTCAAACCTGATGGGGCTTACTCTTTAGGTACTGAAAACTCTTATTTAATGACACCAGGAATTTTACATTACTCAAAAGTGAGCAATTTGGGTGGTGCCATAACAGTATTAAAGCTTAGTGCCAAGTTCTACTTCTCTAATTTAGGCTACTCTTCTAACAAATGTTTTAAACTCAATAGAGCTTAAAAGTCCTAAAAACACAGATTTAAGCTATAAATATATTGCAGTGCTAGAGGCAGAAGTAAAATATCAAACAATTCCAGCACAGTGTATGTAAGTGTTAGGACAAAGGTTGAAAATTAGAAAATGCTATAAAATCTCAATATTGATACTGCCTGCACTGTCCCTACCACTTAAAAATAGTCATTTAGGACAATATATACAGTATGTACAGAAAATGTAGTACATTGGGATAAATTGAGCTTACATATTTACTTCTCAGTCTCTTTTATATACTCCAAGGAAATATTTAGAAAAATGTGCACAGAATTAAACACTTACAAAAACATCTGAACTAAACATCTTCTACAGGCATAAGTCAGTACTTGGTATGACCTCTGTTCCCATAATAAAAAGAAACCTAAATGAAATGATTGACATGTGTTGAATCAAACCTGGTGAAAAACACCACAATACAGTAAATCACATACAACTGAGTTACAAGCAACTGTTAAAAACATGGTAATTGTAAATGGAGGTCAGATTAATACTTGACACTTCAGTTTCTGGAAAATGTTTCATGAAACTGTTGTTTTTAACCCATAAAGACCCAAACTGCCACTGGTGACCAAAAGCATCTATTTATCTATAATGTTTAATGCCTGTTGATCTAATAATTCTATCAATAAATGTAAATAACTGGTGTAAATGCAGTTATTCATCTTTTCATGGTCATCAGATATGACCCATTTGGATGATCAGAGGCTCCGTTGTTACCGTGGAAACACCACAATTTTCTACATCGATTCACCAGTAAAATCTCTGGAGTTTGATCAATGACAGTGGATAGAGACACTTGGTTTATGTTCAGTAAATTACATATTTTGCTAAAAAAAAAAGTCATGTTTTCTTCTGTTTTCCATATAAAAACCCTAACTTTAATCTGAGCCTTTATGAACATCCACATGATCACTGAATTAAATGTAGTAAAATACCTGATTTTTACTGAAAAAGTGCAAAAATAAAGGAGACAGTATTGCAATAAATGATGATAAATCACTTAACAAATGTTAAATAGCGAGAAAATTCATTTGGGAACTGACACAAAAATACCACTGGGTCTTTATGAAGTACCATCATACTCTGGTAGTTGGTTCATTTTAGTTGTGGCTGTGGCAGGTAGAGGTGGTTGTCGGTAAACCGGAAGGTTAACCTGTCTTGTCCACATCCAGGAGTGTCCTAGGGTAAGACACTGAATCCTAAGTTGAAGTTTTCCAAGAAGCTGTGCCACTATTGTATGAATGTGTGTTTGTGTGTGAATGGGTGAATGAGAAACATTGTTGAGCACTGTGAGTGCCAGTGAGATAGAAAAGCACCATGTAAATGCAAGTCCATTTGCCATTAATGAGTGTATTTTCTGCTACTTTATAATTATGCTTCACATCTGAGAGGCAAATATTATTATTCCATTAGATTAGTCCATTTACTCATTGCAATGTTTTAATGTTGTATTTACATCAATGTCTTTGGATCCTGGATGTATCCTAATGTATAGATCGAGAAATTAATGTGTGGTCTGAATAGTTTTCCTAAAACAACAAAAGATCAAAACCACTCTCACTGACACCTAAATCCAGTGTTTGGGTCAGTATCACACTGACATCATGTAACAGTACTAGATGGGTGCATCTGAATCATATACAGTATATGTACAATGTACAATGTAATTCAATGTGATGCAGAAAGAATTCAATGAAATACATTTGTTTCCTTAGTATATCGTCCTATGGGGGAACCACATACTAAATTACCCCAAAAAAAGATTTATTTTTGTAAAAAAAAAAGTTAAACTTCATAATCAATGTGTTTCAATTTCAATCAAATTGACTGACGTACACTTTCCAAGGCACTCTCCTTTTGAACCTTTATGGCAAAGCACTTTTACAATATTAAATGTAAAAAGCAATGAGTAAATGGACTAATCTAATGGAATAATAATATTTGCCTCTCAGATGTGAAGCATAATTATAAAGTAGCAGAAAATACACTCATTAATGGCAAATGGACTTGCATTTACATGGTGCTTTTCTATCTCACTGGCACTCACAGTGCTCAACAATGTTTCTCATTCACCCATTCACACACAAACACACATTCATACAATAGTGGCACAGCTTCTTGGACAACTTCAACTTAGGATTCAGTGTCTTACCCTAGGACACTCCTGGATGTGGACAAGACAGGTTAACCTTCCGGTTTACCGACAACCACCTCTACCTGCCACAGCCACAACTAAAATGAACCAACTACCAGAGTATGATGGTACTTCAGTACATGACCTGAGTAAAAGGACCTAGTTACAACCCAGTGGTGCCTTTCACCCAGGGCTCCCCTCTCATGTACTTCTTCCTTGGTTTTGAGATGGTGTCACATGAGCTAAACTGCATGTGGACATCTGTTCAGTGTCAGGTGTGTAAACAGTGCAGAGGTGGATTCAAGCCGCTTACTCCCTGCAGAAACGAACTACACACAGGAAACAGTGAGTACTTCACTCCAGACTCCGGCTTCATTCAGCGTGGGTAGCTTCTTGCTAGAAAAATCTTAAGTGCGCAGCTCAGAAATCCCCCTTCAACGTCCCTGAATGAGATGCACACGTGCCCTGACGTGCACGCGGAGTGGTATTTATTCACACAGATCTGCTTATCTCATCGTTAAGGCGCGTCACGGTCTACGTCACCCGTGTCACAATAACATCAATGGACGACAAACACGCACACCACGCGGACACGCACAAGACGGCTTTAGATACGTGTAGAAATGATTGTGTATGCACGAACACACGCGCGCCGCAGCTCCTTACTGTATAGCTGCAAATGTACACACACACATAGACACACGCACGCGACACGTATCGACGGAAAAGTTGTAGAGCTTAATGTCACGGCCTTTCTTCGATGTGGACGGGAAGCGCAAGGCAAGCGGGGTATTTGGCGTTTGCGTGAACATAGTGCCGTAATTCCGCATGCGTGTGTGCACTTTGCGTTTGAGGAGAGAGCGAGGGAGGGGGAGAGAGAGGAGGTCCAGTCAGCAGCGTCAAAGTTTGGCTGGAACCAAACGCGACCGACGTCGGCTCGTCAATTCAGCGGAAAGAACCCGAAATAAGAACACATTCCTCACCTCCGGAAACACTTCCCCGCTGCCCCCAGAGTTATGGTCGCCGTGGCTGCCCAGGAATGTCCACCATGACACTGTCAGGTCTTCCCGTTCAGTCCTGGTCCTTGTACTGGGCGAGGAGAGAACACGGAACTGGTCGGCTCGGATCTACCCCAGTCCGCCCAGCAGCCAGGCAAGCAGACAGGCAAGCAGCAGAGAGCAGCGGTGGGCGGGGAGCCACCAGGGAGGCAGGCAGGGCTCGGAAACTGAAAGCGGTTGTGTAACTGAGTGACTATTGGCCCACAACACGCACACATACGCGCACATGCACAAAGCGCGGAGGCGCCGCAACTCCGTTTATTCAGCTGCTCAGGACCAATGTCTGCTCAGTTTGGTTTGATTATTCACTTCCCACAAAATACAGGCTAATAAAAGGGCCATGACCAGAACAAGTGGTAAAATATACATCCAAGAGCACTTGATCATGTTAATCTTCATTAAAAGAACATGCCCCAGATTGAAGTATGAAGCACGCTGTTAATGAGTAGTGCCGTAACTGCACCAGACGGCTTAATGTGATGACTTAAATAATATACAGTCTGCAATGACGTCACGGGGAAACCCGAGGGGGAAAACAATCCTTCTCCCGTCCGCCATACTGTAAAACACAAAATTTAAATTTGTTTTGCTTAACGCTAACAAGTTGTTTTTCTTCTTAAAATGACTCAAAATGATAAATTTAATATAAAATAAACATTAAAACAGTTGGTGACTGATTGAAAAGTTAGCAATAAATCAATCAATCATCTAATTGTTGGTCCAATATGATGTGAGCTTCTTTTAGCTTTGCATAGAAACAGGCAATAGAAATGTCCATCAGGGGGCTATATTTTATTTTATGCTTGGAGTACATTTCAGAGCCAGTACTTTTTTTGTTTTTTTGTTTTTAATATCGTACTCAGAAAAGAACTTTAATTAGTGCTTCTACTTTTATCAGGCTTGTGTACACAAGGATCTGTACTTCTTCTTAGGTGCTGAATGTGTACTTTTGTACACGTTGTGGGGAAATCCACACAAATTACAAATGTAGTACAAGTTCACTAGTGTTTAAACAGTTAATCTACCTCTACCCCTGACAGTCTTTGATTGTTTGGAAATGGTTAACATTACATTAAACTTACTTTAAGTGAAGTGCTGATTGCAGACATACACATGTTTTGATGTTGGATCCCATAATCTGCCAGACCAATCCCCTCTTGTGAGAGCTTGAAGCCATTTTGTCCTCCTTTGTGATTCCATTTTATTATTTGGTAAAATGTAAGACTTTAATAGGTGACTTTTTTTGTTTATTTGCGGTGGAAAAGGGCACACAACAACTCTTCAGCATTACAGCTAATGGTAGAGACCGGATTGTTTTCCTCTTCGGTTCTAACCAGATGTGACGTTTGTTGGCATTCCTGTTGTTGCCAACTATTGTTTTAGGTTTGTTTGTTTGTTTGTTAGCACTCTAGCAGCAAAACCATTGGTTGAATTTATACCAAATTAGGTTTATAGATTGCCAGTGGCCCAGTATAGATGTGATTATGTTCTGGGAAAAGTAGGTCAAAGTTAAATTTTTTTATGAATTTGTCAAATCTTTTTTTCCCCATTTACTTATAATGGACAAAATTTCAAATGTCTGTAGCAGTGGAACTATTGTTTGAATTCATACCAAATTAGTCTTATAGATTGCCAGTGGCCCAATATAGATGTGATTATGTTTTGGGAAAAGTAGGTCAAAGTTAAACATTTTTAAGAATTTTTAAAATCTTTTTTTTTTTGTCCCATTTACTTATAATGGCCGACATTTAACATATCTATAAAAACATCAATTTTGTTTCAGTTTACTTAAAACTTGGCATATATTTAGAGGCAATTGATATGCTGACATCAGCATATGCATAGACATGATGACATCAGCTGGATCGATGCCAAAATAAGCTACAATATGTGTGAGTGGCGGGGTTTGTTGTGCCTGGTTCCACTTGTTTGCTTGTTTGTTTGTAAATTACCCGGCCCCCCGAAGGGGAGGCAAGGGTTATTGTTTTTGGTTCGATTTGTTGTTTGTTAATACTTTAACAGCCAAACTATTGGTTCAATTCATAGCAAATTGGGTTTATAGATTGCCAGTGACCTAGGATAGATGTCATTACATTTTAGGAAAGGTAGGTCAAAGTTCACATTTTTTATGATTAAAAAAAATTAAAAAAATCTTCCTATTTACTTATTATGGGCAAAATGCTTGTGAGGGGTTTGTTGTGCCTGGCACCAAATGTTAAAAAAAGTTTTTTGGTACCAATGCATTTGTCAAAATAAAGGAGTTAGCAACAAAATGTAAGACTGAAACTAATGGGTGAAAAACATTGTCATTAAAAAAATACATTAACCAGTAAAGCACTCAGAGAGCGCAGACCGCTGCCAAGGCAGATTCCCCCCCCCCCCCCGATCACCACCAAATTTAATAATTTTTTCCTTGTACCAGTATCACAATTTCCTGAAAATTTCATCCAAATTCTGTCCATAACTTTTTGAGTTATCTTGCTAACAGACAAACAAAAAAACAGACAAACCCTGATGAAAACATAACCTCCGCCGTTCCTTGGCAAAGGTAATAAATAAAGATGAGTTTTTTTTAAGAATGCAAAGTCAAACTAAAATGCTACACAAACTAAAATTCTGTAAAATTGCAGGTAAAATCAGTTCAGTTTCACCCACTGTTGAACTGTAAAACTGATGTTTCAGACATTTGAAATTTCGCCAATTTTAAGTAAATAGGGGGAAAAACTTGAACTTTGACCTATTTTTCCCAAAATGTAACCACATCTATTCTGGGTCACTGGCAATCTATGAACCCAAGTTGGTTTGAATTCAACCAATAGTTTTGCTGCTAGAGTGTTAAGAAACAAAGAAACAAATAAACCAAACCAAAAACAATATCCCTTGCCTCCCCTTCGGGGGCAGAGTAATCAACACAAAGCCCCAATCTACTATTGCACTTAATGCATAAAATCCAGTGAAACTGAAATCACAAACCAAACTGCCAAAAACAAAAACCATTTGCATTTCCATGTGCTGGGATTTTAGTAGTACTTATTATGTATTTTTAATTAAATACATGTGGTTTGGTTCAGTAAAAACTTTGCCAGTGTCTTGATGCATCTCAGTTTATTTCCTTTAAAATTTCTCACGAAAAATCTGATGAAAGTGTATAGACATCCAGACCCAGTTGTCAGAAAAAAATGCTGCTCTCCATTTCTTACATTTCTGACATTCACACAACCTAAATGTAATACTTACAATATGCAGTACTTGTCAACACTAGTGATCATATTTTTGCCTGCTTCATGCACAGACAGGATATCATTTTGGGAGTGAGTGGAAATGAACTCATTCTGTCTCTAAGGCATGAAGATGTGTTGTTGGTGGAATGCATCCCTTGAGTTTACAAACTAAGTCAGAGTCAGTGGTGTTTCCAAACATGATCCTGAAACACTGTGTTGATAATAAATGGAAACATAAAACTAATATATGGATAGCTTAAGCCAAGTTTGCAATTAAAACCCCACAACTTAACCATGTTTTCCAGTGATTCAGTTGGAATGTGTAAAATCCACAGCACTCTGCCAGTATTTTTTCTCACGCATTTCTTCTTGCAGACTTTTTTTTTTTTTTTTTTGTGGTACTGACGCACATCAGGGGCCAGCGCAAGGAAAACAAAGCCTTCAGTGGCATCACCCTGCGGGATGTGACCTCTTGTTTCAGGAAGTAGTCCATGGCAACAGCTACTTTCTAAGTCATACTGCATGACAGAACTGGAGACGGTCAATGAGAAAGTGAAATAATGGCACCACTTTCACTCAAAATGTGTAATGTTCTGTTGAGGGACATAAATCAACACTGTCAAGCAATAGTGTTTCTATGTCATTATGGCACACACACCCCTCCCAGCAGAGGTGCATGTAGGACTCATTAAAGTTGGCCCAAACTTCATGCATTATTTCCCTACCTGCCACATGACTTGACAAAATAGAAATAACTCCGGATTTCCTCAAGAGCAGTAACTGGTTTTAACTGCCATAAAAGGCATTGATGTTCATTTATGTAATTTTATGTTTGTTTACATTTTTTATGTATATAATTTATTTTGTGACTTTAACAGGTAGAAACTTTGTTCGCGGTCTGTGTTGCACAGGGACACTTTCAGTTGTCACAGCATTTTGACCCCATGAAGACCATAATGAGACATTTTTGCTTCGCTCATCAGATAATATAAATTACTTCTGTCAGACAGTATAAATGACTTCTGTAAGACAAAACAGAGTTTGTCTTTCTATGCTTCAAAAAGGATTTTGCATTGTTCATTTCCCTGAAGGATTTGTGTTTGCCATTTTCACCCCCTCTTGGTTTTGTGCAGCCAGCGAGGTACGTTTATTTTGTGTCGCACATATTGGTTTCAGTCAGTGTGTATGTGTGTTTTATTAACTCAAAGGATATGTGTGTTGCTTGGTTCAACGGTGGATTTACTAGTGTTAAGCTCTGACGAATAAATCTATCAGTGATGGAGAACTGTGGCATAGTGTATTTCCTGGAGGGAGTGAGAGCCAAATTTGGACCTGCGTGAACTTTCCCTAATCTGCTCGTGTCGCCAGTTTACCTGCTTGTGCCTGACACTTCGTCAAGACAGGAGATTCAAATAAGACACTTTTAGCGTGAAGGACACACAAGATCAGCATTGTTTTGCATGAAGACGTCTATAAGGAAAACACTAAAGTTTGTGTTTGAAGGGACATGGCTAATTATTGAAAACTACAACGGTCTGTGTGTAACCTAATCATGATAACTGTGTTTCACAAGATATTATTGGGCATATGGTTGATTATAGGTTGATTTATATTGACTGATTGTTTAACTGAAGAAGGCTGATTAATTTTCTTACCTAAAAAGGAAATCTTTGTGCACATTCTTTAACTCTTACCCCGCCATTGACGAGATATTCCGTCAATTGCTTCCCAACGCTTCCCCGCCAATGACTAGATTTTCCGTCAATCCGTGTTTTCACTGTTATACTGTAGTTGAAGCTGTTGCAGATTGTGTGAATTACTTTCCATAGTCTAAAAACAAACAAGCAGCTTTTTTCAGAAAAATGGACGGTGTTTAACGTTTTTGGACTGGAGTCACCATATCCCATGGCAACACATACAGTGCCAGTCACTCTGAATGAGGAAATGCCGACTCTGCAGGAACCGCATGCAGTTTCAAATGACTTAAAGATGATTATGGAGACAGAGTCTGACAATTCAATATATGATGGAGCTACAGAAGAACCATTTAGAGACAGTAACGGAGAAATAGAGGGTGAGGGAGACAGACACAGGACACGGGAAAACGGAGGCACGGGTCCAACATGGAGGAAGAGGAAGAAGGGGGCGGGGGGGACACGGAGCAACACAGAGACAATGACAGACAGGAGGAAGACAAAGAGACATTTATAGTGGACATTCAAGGAGAAGACAGGCACGCAGATGTGGGACAAGACAAAGGCCACCTAGTCTGCATCTGTTAGACAGTGTGAGTTCAGATTCAGACTGTGGACACCGAACAGATTCAACACAGATGTGGTTCAGCTCTATAATGTCAGCGGGGACACAGGTAAGATACTGTTTTATTTGGCTTTTGTATTAAATAAATAAATACATATATTCATACACTGATAAATAACTAGATGTCCATATAATTATTTACAGAACACAGCAGGTGGTCCAACAGGAGGACGTGGTGCAGCCAAGAAAAGGCCAGAAATCTACAGTATTTAGTGAATTTGTTTGTTTGTTTTTCTTGAAAATGAGGAATATTGAAGTGTTTATATCAAAAAGCTAAACTAATATGTGGAAGACTTATAACTGATGTATGTAAATATGTAAAATTTATAAGGAACCTGGTGCTTTAGAAGATGTTTTGCCTAAAATTTGGTGTGGTTTCCTCTAATATTTTGTGGAATGATGGGATATCTTAGAGCTGTTTGTTATTATTATTGTTGTTATTATTTTATTTTGTGATTTTGAATGCAGTGTTACTGTTGGTAAATAAGAAAGAGTCAAAAATGTAAATAGGAAATTAATTTTATCTTGAAAATCAATATCTTTGAAAAAAAATGCAATTTTCTCAGTTTTTGCGCAAAATTCAGTTTTTTTCCTGAAAATGACCAATATTCAAATGTTTATATCTCACGAATGAATGAAGATAGAATAAAATCGTTTTTTGTGTTTAAAAGTTGACGTTCTGTTCTTTCTTCTGATGTATGTGTGTTCACATACTCCTAACACAACATTTTCAGTGAGCCCCAAAGATTAGTGAAAATGACCAAAAAGGCTGGCACTGGCTACCAACTCACTGGAAAATGCTCTGGTGGGGAAAGAGTTAATAAGCTGATGTATTTTGAACGGCAGTTTTCTGTTCATGGTTTAATATTTCTCTATGCAAGTTGATGCTAGTGTCATAAGGACCTTTGTTAACTGTTATTGATCCTATGGCTTAATATTTCAAGATTTCTTTTGCTTCAATGGATCAATTTTTTGGAAAGAAAGTGACTTGACCTAGTTTAGCTCATTCACTTAAGCTTTTTTTGTGTAAATGTTTGTTGTTAACTACACTGCTTTGTGTGATACAAGTTGATTATGTAAGGGAATTGTCACATAATTCAAAATGTCACAAACATATGAAGAAACTTTGTTTGAAGTAACTGTCATGGAAGCAGTGGCAAACCCAGAGCAGACAAACAAATCTGTTGTACAACAAGCAGTACAGTCTGAAGAGCCTCGTAGAAGTGAAAAAGCCTGTACGTTAACAGAAGAAGGAAGAGAATTTCAGAAAGATAAGCTCAAGGGGCTATTACTTCGTTTTGATGGCATTTATGAACGCAGGAAAGCTCTAACTAAGGTGACAAAAAGATCTGTAATAAAACAGGATCCCAGTAACATCCTACAAGTACACATTAGCACTATTCAGAAAGAGTTATCTGAGCTGACTGTCGCCTACGATGAATATCGAAGGATTGACAGCCCACCGCATGACATGCGCCGCAAGATGGACAACTGTGCATCAGTCACCAGGATTGTTGTAGCGAATGCTCAGTCTCAGATTCAGGGAACAAATGAGGAGCTGATGTGACCCAAAGCCAACTCTGCATTTGCATCCTCAACTTTGAGCATTTCACCACGAGCCTCTGTTTGTACTAATGCTAATTCCATTCACTCTAATGTATCCTCTGTCAAAAGGCAAGAAGCTGCTGCTGAGTATGCAGCTACACAAGCTGTATTATAGATTATGGCTGAGCAAGAGCACCACCAGGAGAAACTACGAGAACTTGAAGCTATGGAAAAGCTGATAGTTACAGAACAAGAAACAGCTGCATTAACTCGCCATCTTCAAAGAGAAAAGGAAGAGACTGAACGTAAAATAGAAAAGGAAAGCAAGAAGCTGCTCTCTTAAAGAAACAGCAAGAAGAAAATGCTGCAAGACAAAGGTCTGTAGAAGACTTGAAAAGAGAACTTGAGCGTTTGGAGGAGTTAAAAAGGCTAAAGGCAGCTAAGGCAAGGCTTCAGGTCTATAATGAAACAGACTTTCATCCACTTCAAGAACTAGCAGCACAGAACCCTGAACCACCAACAGTGGAGCAAACAAGTAATCTGGTTGATTCTGTCTATCAGCATCAGTATTTACAACCAATAAGTGTGCTTCAGGAGGACTCAGGAGAACTTGTAAAGGTCTTGGCTGGGGCAATATTAGCAAATAGGCTACCCATTCCAGAGCCTGGCATCTTTATTGGGGATCCACTTAAATTTAATCTTTGGAAGTAATCATTTGAGACATTAATCGCACGGAAAAATATTCCAACTTCAGAAAAAATCTTTTTTCTTCAAAAGTATGTTGGAGGAGCAGTCAAGGAGGCCTTTGAAGGTTATTTTCTGATTAGTTCAGAAGATTCATATTCCTCAGCATGGGACCTTCTCAACCAGTGATACGGCGAACCCTTTGTCATTGCCAAAGCCTTCTGAGATAAATTATATGCTTGGCCAAAAATAGCCTCAAAGGAGACTACTGAGTTGATAAGATTTGTGGACTTCCTACGCAGTTATGTATCTGCAATCGCTAATAATGACAATCTAAATGTTCTTATTGATGGAGTGGAAAATCAAAAACTCACTGCCAAACTACCTGACTGGTTGAGCACCAGATGGAACCGAAAGGCCACACGATACCAACTGGAACACAAGAAGTTCCCAAGCTTCAGTTTCTTTGTAACATTTTTATCAGTGGAAGCTAGTATTGCATGCAACCCCATAATATCTTACCATGCATTGCGGCAAAGCAAACCTGATAAAGCCAAGATCAAGAGCCAAAACATAGTGGCTTCCAAGAACCAAACTGTAGGTGCAAAAATCTTCACAACCAACACCAGTGAAGTGAACATGATCACCTGTATGTTCTGTAAGAAGCAGGACTTGGTTTACGTAAGTGCCGCAAGTTTGCTGACAGGCTAGTTGCTGATCGAGTCAAGTTTGTTCAGAGTGAGAGATTGTGCTTCGGGTGTTTGAGTCCTGGCCATCAATCCAAGAGCTGCAGTAACCGTATGGTCTGTGACACCTGCTCCAAACGCCACATGAAAATCGTGTAAAACAAGAACCACAGAGAGAACAATGTAAGGAAATAAGCCACAATAAGGAAAGAAAATCACAGTCAACACAACTACAAGGTGTCACCAAAGAAACCCCATCTAACAGAGTTCTCCAGGATGGAAGCAGTATGCAAACCTCAGCTATAGTACCTGTTTATGTATCAACACCAGGTGATTCAAACAAGGAAGTTCTCACTTATGCTCTGTTAGATTTGCAAAGTGACTCTTCATTCATTCATTCTAGAGGAAGTGGCAGATGTTCTAGATATGAATGCAGAACAAGTGAAGTTGAAACTATCAACAATGTCATCAAAGGCGACAATAGTATCCTGTAAAAAAAAAACTCAAAGGCTGTTCTCTTTTAAGAAGCTCACAGTGCCATCAGTTTACAAGCATAAATTCATCCCTGTTAATCACATGCATATCCCAACTCCAGAGACCGTCAAAGCATGGCCTCACTTGGAACACCTTGCTGAACACATTGCTCCACTAAAGGAATGTGAGATAGGTCTTCTGATTGAATACAACTGACCACAAGCTCTAATGCTTAGGTAAGTTGTATGTGGGGAGGAAAACCAACCGTTTGCTCAGAAAACTGATTTAGGTTGGAGCATAGTGAGTTTTGGGGACCCATGTGAGCATTATGGTGATGCAATTGGAGTTAGTCATCGCATCATAGTAAGGCAAGTGATGCCTGAAACCAGACCATCAGTCACACTTAAGAATGAAGTTCACTATGTATGCAAGACTCAGATCAAAGAAATGATCACTGCTGATAATATCATCAAGGCACTTGAGTCTGACTTCAGTGAAAGAGTTGAAGATACAACTGTCTCTCAGGAAGACCTTCATTTTCTGGCTAAGCTGAAAGATGGAATCAGGCACAAAGAAGACGGTCATCATGAAATGCCCCTACCTTTCAAACAAGACAGACCAAATCTACCCAACAATAAGGCATGTGCTGTTCAGCGTATGAAGTGCTTAGAACGGAAGCTTAAGAGAGATCCGCAGTACTGCTCTGACTATGTCAACTTCATGGAAGACATTACTGCTTAAGGCGATGCAGAGAAGGTTCCAGAGGAGGAAATCGGCAATCAACCTGTCTGGTATATTCCCCACCATGGGGTATACCACCCCCAAAAGCCCGGAAAAATCTGTGTAGTTTTTGATGGTTCTGCAAGGTTTGAAGACCAGTCATTGAATGAACACCTTCTTACTGGACCAGAGCTCACAAATTCTTTGATGGGAGTTCTTTGTAGATTCCGTAAGGGCCCAATCACTGTTTTGTGTGATGTCCAATGAATGTTCCATCAGTTTCATGTAAAGCCTGAAGATCAAGATTAACTGAGGTTCTTATGGTGAGAGAACGGCAATATGGAGTCTCTGCTATTAGTTTTTTGGATGAAAGTCCATCTTTTTGGGGCAACCTCCTCACCTGGCTGTGCCAACTTTGGCCTTAAATATCTAGCCACAGAAGGTCAGGATCAATTTAACCAAAACGCTGTTAAATTCATCCAAAGAAATTTTTGTGTTGATGATAGACTTGTGAGTGTAACATCTGATGCTGAGGCGATCCAGCTTGTTGAGGAAGCAAGAAAGCTCTGCAACACGGGCAAGCTGAGACTACATAAGTTCGTCACCAACAGCAAGAACGTATTGGAATCAATACCAAAGGAGGAGTGTGCAGAAAGTGTCAAGCATCTGGATATGGCTTTAGGAGAGCCACTCATGGAAACTCACGGAATCCAGTGGTGCGTATCCTCTGATAACTTTCAGTTCAGAGTTACTGCCAAGGAATGCTCACTGACAATAAGAGGAGTGCTATCCACTGTGGCTTCCATCTACGACCCTTTGGGGTTCTTAGCACCTTTAATTCTCAAGGGGAAGCAAATCTTACAGCAGCTCTGTCGAGACATGGTTGGGTGGGACGAGCCACTCCCAGAAGAGCTAAGAACACAGTGGATATTGTGGTTACAAGATCTTGAGAATTTGACCAGTGGAAAGATCAGAAGGTGCTATGTTCCAGCAAACTTTACAGATGTCAAGCAGTATGAACTCCATCACTTTTCAGATGCTAGTACCACTGATTATGGGGAGTGCACTTATCTCAGAGCAATCCATACCAATGGAGATGTCCACTGCTCTCTAGTTATGGGGAAAGCGCGAGTTTCCCCCACCAAGGTAACCACAGTACCACGCCTAGAGTTATCTGCTGTGGTGGTAGCACCAAGAATAAGTGAAATGCTCAGAAACGAGCTTGAAATTGATGGTCTACAAGAGTATTTTTGGACACACTCAAAAGTCATCCTTGGATACATAAATAATGATGCCAGACGGTTTCATGTTTTTGTTGCAAACTGGATCCAAAGAATAAAGTCCACTACTGATCCCAAGCAATGACGATTTGTACGTTCTGAAGATAATCCTGCAGATCATGCTTCGAGAGGCTTGATGGTAGATCAGCTTGTCTCCTCAAACTGTTTTACTGGCTCAGATTTCCTGTGGGAAAAAGAGCTATCTTCAGGAGATGTGAAGGTGCAAGATGTTAGTGACAATGATCCAGAACTTTGAAGGGTTCAGGTACTCAACACCAGAACAAAGGAAGGCAGTGTTTTGCTAGACCGTCTGACAAAGTTTTCTGACTGGAAAAGAGCTGTCAAAGCCATTGCTCGCCTCAAGCACTATGGTAGAAAAATCAAGGGTCACAAACCTAAAATCAGTGAAGGCACAAGTGTTGAGAAAAGAGAGGAAGCAGAACTTTTCATAATCAGATTGGTTCAAACTGAAGCATTCAGCAGTGAGATTAAAGTTCTAAAGGAATGCAAAGAAGTAAACAACAAGGCAAACAAGCTACATAAACTAAGTCCATCTGTAGGTGAGTATGGTGTGCTAAGGGTTGGAGGGCGTTTGAGAAGATCTAGTCTTCACCCACATATTAAGCATCCTGCCATCTTACCAAAGGAGAGTCATGTGTCTTCTTTACTTATCAAGCACCATCATGAGAAGATATCACCATGGAAGAGGAATGACTGTAAATGAACTGTGATCCAATGGTGTATGGGTCATAGGGTGCAGCAGAGCAGTTGCCTCACACATCCACAAGTGCACAAGGTGCAGAAGGTACAGATGGAACACCCAAAGTCCAAAGATGTCAGATTTGCCAGAAGAAAGAATGGAAATGACTAGGGATGTCCGATATTGGCTTTTGGGCCAAAAACCGATATGCCGATATTGTCCAACGCTTAATTTCCGATTCCGATATCTACCGATATCGCTGCCGATATATGTGGGATATTAAACTAATTTTAGGTAACATCACATATCTCCTTTCATGGAATTAACACATCATGCCTAATTTTATTGTGATGCCCCATTGGATGCATTCTCAAATGCTACAAGGCTTTCAAAATGTAAACACTGTCTGTGCAAAGAATACATACTTCAACTTAACTCTTTCCACGCCAGAGCATTTTCCAGTGAGTTGGTAGCCAGCGCCAGCCTTTTTGGTCATTTTCACTAATCTTTGGAGGCTCACTGAAAATGTTGTGTTAGGAGTATGTGAACACTGAATACATCAAACGAAAGAACAGAACATCAACTTTTAAACACAAAAAACGATTTTATTCTATCTTCATTCGTTCATGAGATATAAACATTTGAATATTGGTCATTTTCAGGAAAAAAATGAATTTTGAGCAAGAAACTGAGAAAACTGCATTTTTTTCCAAAGATATTGATTTTCAAGATAAAATTGATTTCCTATTTACATTTTTGACTCTTTCTCATTTACCAACAGTAACACTGTATTCACAATCACAAAATAAAATAATAATAACAATAATAATAACAAACAGCTCTCAGATATCCCATCATTCCACAAAATATTAGAGGAATCCACACCAAACTTTAGACCAAACATCTTCTAAAGCACCAGGTTCCTTCTAAACTTTACACATTTACATACATCAGTTATAAGTCTTCCACATAGTAGTTTAGTTTTTTGATATAAACACTTCAATATTCCTCATTTTCAAGAAAAAAATAAACAAATTCACTAAATACTGTAGATTTCTGGCCTTTCCTTGGCTGTACCACATCCTCCTGTTGGCCTACCTGCTGTGTTTGATCTGTAAATAATTATACGGACATCTAGTTATTTATCTCTGTATGAATATATGTATGTATTTATTTCCTACTAAAGCCAAATCAAACAGTGTCTTACCTGTGTACCCGCTGACATTATACAGCTGAATCTCTTCTCTTTCCACAGTCTGAATCTGAACTCACTCTAACAGATGCAGACTAGCTGTCCTTTGTCTTGTCCCATGTCTGTGTGTCTGTCTTCTCCTTCAATGTTCTCTATAAATGTCTCTTCTCTCTTCCTCCTGTCTGTCATTGTCTCCGTGTGGCTCCTTGCCCTTCCTCTTCCTCATCTCCGTGTCGGACCTGAGCCGATCCGTGTTTCCCGTGTTCCGTGTCCGTCTCCCTCACCTTCTATTTCTCCGTCCCTGTCTCTAAATGGTTCTTTTGTAGCTCCATCATATATTGAATTGTCGGACTCTGTCTCCATAATCATCTTTAAGGCTTTTGAAACTGCGCGCGGTTCCTGCACAGTCTGCATTTCCTCATTCAGTGACTGCCGCTGGATGCGTTGCCATAGGATACGGAGACTCCAGTGCAAAAACATTAAACCCGGTCCGTCATTTTTCTGAAAAAGCTGCTTAATTGTTTGTTTCTGGACTGAGGAAAGTAATTCACACGATCCGCAACAGCTTCAACTACTAGACTAGACTACTACTAGACAGTGAAAACACGGCCTGACAGAAAATCTCGTCATTGGCAGGGACAGAGTTAAGTTGTGGAAAAAATGCCATATTTATTTATTTTCTCTCCCTCCCTCCATGAGTCTATTACAGTGTGGCAACTCTACTGTACAATTTTGAAAACTGCACATTTCTTTCAGCTACAAACAATGCTTCATTTAATCGTCGGTAAGTGCCGGTGACATCAAAGCATTATTTTATCGGTTTTAATGATAGGCAAAAAAAACGAAATTCACCGATATTACATTTTTATGCCAATATCAGGCCGATAATATCGGTGGGCCGATATTATCGGACATCCCTAGAAATGACACCTCCATTCACATATTGTGGCATAGATAGCTTCGGACCGTCCTATGTGAAAGAAGCAAGAAAGGAACTGAAAAAGTATGGTCTTTCTTTACCTGTATGTGTTCTAGAGCCATACGTGTTGAAATGTTAGATGATCTGACTACAGATGCTTTCATTAATGCATTACGTGTATTCATTGCGATACATGGAAATGTGAGACAGCTGAGATGTGATCAAGGTACCAACTTTGTTGGCGCGAAGAGAGAGTTCATCCATGCCATGAAAGACCTGGATCATGAGGAGTTAAAAGAACATGGATGTGAGCTTAAAATCAACATACCATGAATTCACATGGGAGGTGTATGGGAGAGACAAATTAAAACAATCAGAAGTGTCCTAACTGCAATCCTTGATCAGTCTGCTAAGAGACTTGACAGCGCCTCTCTCAGAACCTTTCTGTATGAAGTGATAGCTATTGTAAATCGCAGACCTCTGACAACAGAATACCTAAATGATCCTACAGGTCTTGAACCTCTCACTCCAAACCACATCCTCATGATGAAGTCCAGCATAATATCGCCCCCTCCTGGTCAGTTTGTAAGTCAGGATCTGTACCTACGTAAGAGATGGCGTCAGGTGCAGTACTTAGCAAAGGAATTCTGGACTAGGTGAAAGAAGGGGTATCTCCTTCATCTTCAGCAAAGACAAGTCTGGCAAAAGGACAAGAGAGACACAAAGGTCAACGACATCATTATCCTTCATGAGGATGATTCTCCACGAAATCAGTAGAGATTGGCAAAAGTAACAGAGGTGCATCCCACTGCTGATAGCACAGTCAAAAAAGTAAAACTGTTAATGGGTGACTCAACATTAGACAACCATGGGAAATGCATCACTAAACAAGTCTATCTTGATAGGCCTGTACACAAGACTGTTTTACTACTTGTAGCAGAATAAAGGTCATGGTTGTTCATATGACTGGTAAGGTTATTGAAATTATTAGGATTACAAATAAAATGAATGTTGACTTGTGAAGGAAATCACAAATTTGTGATTTAGTGGGAGTTTAACTGCCATAAAAGGCATTGATGTTCATTTATGTAATTTTATGTTTGATGACATGTTTTATGTATATAATTTATTTTGTGACTTTGTTTAATGGGTAGGAACTTTGTTCGTGGTCTGTGTTGCACAGGGACACTTTTAGTTGTCACAGCATTTGCCACAGCATGAAGACCATAATGAGACATTTTTGCTACGCTCATCAGATAATATAAATTACTTCTGTCAGACAGTGAAAATGACTTCTATAAGACAAAACAGAGTTTGTCTTTCGATGCTTCAAAAAGGATTTTGCATTGTTCATTTCCCTGAAGGATTTGTGTTTGCCGTTTTCACCCCCTCTTGGTTTTGTGCAGCCAGCGAGGTACGTTTATTTATGTTATATTGTGTCACACGTATTTGTGTCAGTCAATGTGTATGTGTGTTTTATTGTGTACTTATATGTGTGTTGCTTAGTTCAATGGTGGATTTACCGGTGTTGAGCTCAGATGAATAAATCTATCAGTGATGGACAACTTTGGTGTGGTGTATATCCTGGAGGGAGTGTGTTATGGAAAAAATAATACTCTACTAATTTGTCTAAAATAAAGAAGGGTCAGTTCAAGCGATCAGTGTCTTCAAGGAAGAAACTTTATTGGAGCTCCAATAAAGGGGTACAGATCAGAAAGAGGCTGAGGCTGTCTGTCTGAGAGTCCCAAGAATCATCTGAGTTTCTGTGTCTTATACCAGAGCCAGAGGGACCCAGAACTCAGAGATAAGGCCTCTCTGAGAGTCTTTGAGATCTCAGTTTTACCCCCCCCCCCCCCCCCCCCCCCAAGTGTCACACTGGTCTGTGACCTAAACACAACAAATAAGAAAGGTCATGAAAGGTTAAGAATTTACAAGTGTCATAAACTACAAAGAAAGTCATCCACTCTTATGTGGTCTGTGTGAAGACACAGGGAATAGATGTAAAAGCCTATGTGACAAATAGAATGCATGCAAATATATACAGAATACATGTAACTTCCTCTACAAGTGACAACTGGTACCCTACATTTTTTACACTGATGTTACAGTAATAAGCCAACCAACTCAGTAATAAACAGTGCAATCCTGTGCGAGCAATGCAAACATTTATTTAGTCAGTCACTAACAATATATGCTGTAGAGTTTATTTGTGAAAACAAGAAGTGACAAAATTGAATCTGCACATCATTTGATGCAGATCACACACAACATGAGAAGATGGACACTGATTTCATAGGTTAATTGTTTCCAGTGTTTTAAATGTATTGTAAAGTCTATTGTGTAATATTTAGGTAGGCTACTATTAGGAATGAGGACATACGTCATATCACGTGACATATCTGGAAGGCTGCACCATTTTGAACTTACAAGTTATAGGTTGCTATGGGCAACAGCATAGTACAGACGTGCAGGAAAGAGCCATATAAATCAAGATTTAAGAAACAAAAAAAGGAGAAGGCGGTGGCAAAAGTAAAGGGTCCCTATCAGCTGAAGCTCAACATAACTGCTAAGTAAAAGTATTTGGAGAAGATCAGAGATATGAAGGATATAGACCCCTACGAACTACCGGTGTTCACCGGTGTCCGACTGGTGCAGGGATCTGGACTCTCCACCACCCTGTACCTACATGCAGTTAGTTAACTATCTCGTTTTCAGCTTAAGTTACAACACAGTGCAAGAATCCAAAAGCCTCAAGTCCCTTGACAGTTATGGACAGTTTTGGCTGAGTTCAAGGTTTGGCGATCTACAATCCTGATGACTATGAAAACACTGTGGTGCTGTCAGAGGTAAGCCTGAGTGTATGTGTTATAATCAAGGGGGTAGTAATGGTGAAATACTGTCAATATTGTGTCATAGTCAATAGACAGCATTGTTTATGTTTTTAGTGTTTCCTCCTACATTCTTGTTCCATGTATCTGTGACGTGACTGGGGTTCAGTTCTAGTTTAGTGATAGCCTGGTAGTGTGGTGAGTGGGTTAGTGTAAGGGAATTGTAAATGCATTAAACTAGTCGGAAACCCAAAATAACGTACTTCTGGGTCTGTATGTTTGCTGTCAATCAAGGGAGTAACTAAAACAGTTTTTAACGCAGCAGTGTCTCCCAGGCATCTTTGATCAGACAGATTTTACAGATCATTTACCAAAACTATGAACGCACTGCTATGGGACTGTTGGCGCCTGTAAGTTAAAAATGGCAAAATGGGGCGGGGACACTGGTCGTTAAGTCATCTCCCCAATCCAAATACATTTAAAGCTATTCCTACCCATCTTGCATTTCAAAGAGCACTTAGTAAAAAATTGAACATGAACAACCCACCTCCATTCAAAGCCCTGCCCGCGTCCCCCTGCCTGAGCTCGGACGCTCCCCTCCTCTTACCTGATGGAAGCGGAGGTGGAGGTGGTGGTCTGGTCCACTTCAGCATGGCCACGGACCCCTCCCTCAGTAATCAGACACGTCATCCACTTGCTGCACAGCAGTGACGGACTGTTTCATTAGGAGACCCTGTATTTAAGGGTCTGGTCTGTGGAGTCTGTCCGTGGACATTTGAGCATTCATACATTTATCATCCTACATAATTCTACATTGAGTGACACTGCGGTCGCTTTGCGCAGACCTGTCTGTGGAGTCAAGTACATCCAACTCCCAGACTGTATCTCCATCCTTCATTCACTGGACTCTGACTGCTGCAATCGGGTTTTTCTGTTTGTTCCCCTTTGTTGTTGTTGTTTCTGTTAATAAATCAGTTGTTTCCCTTCCACACCCTGCATTTGAGTCCTATTCATTCACAGCCTAGACAGGAGACTACGGTCAGTGACAGGAGCAGCGCGAGTGAAGCGTGAGATTCAGAGGTACCTGTGATAACGTAAGTACAGGCACTGAATCCAAATGCAGAACACAGACTCAAAAAATAAAGTTCAAAAGATTTATTAGTTACACACAGGTGTAATAAAAATATCAGTGACAAAATCTTGAGGATAATGGGTGGTAACTTCCTCTTCGGATTCGTCCTCCGGACCGAGAACGACAATCCGTCTCCCCGTGCGGCTTTTGGGGTCTTTTTCCCAACTAGGGAAAAGCAAAGGGAGGTCAGAGACGGAAACAGGTCATACACAGGTAGGCTAGCAATCAGGCGACAGGACATAAGGACAAGGCAAAAAACTCACGTACCAGTAGTCAGGGCGAGAAGATCAGAACCAGGGTATCAGATGAGGCAGACAAAACCGACAGGGAGTAGGCAGTAGGCAAAAACCGGGAAGTCAAAAACGGGTCACAAACAGGTAGTCAAACGAACAGACAAGATCAAAACGCTGGTAAGAACTGCAAGAGTTACAAACTGGCGTCTGACGAGGGGAAAAGACCGAGTTTAAATACACAAAAGGGAGGGAAGACAACTAGACACAGGTGGAACAAATCAGGGCGGAGACAGGTAATCAGGGGAAAGGTGAACACAATCAAGGAAGGGAAGTAAAGACGACAGACAAGCCACATGAGGGTTAACTTAACAAAATAAAACAGGAAGTGACAAACAAAACATAAAAGACAGACAAAACCAGACTAACGTCTGGCTGCAGGTATGACAGTACCGGTATCAGATGCGGGATGGCGGTAATGGATGACTGACAGGAGGCTCAGCCAGCCTCGGCCAATTATTCCATTCTGATCGAATAAAATGATTGGTCAGACTTTTGTCAGAAATATATGAGAATTAAACATTTTTGAGTTTCAAAACCTGGTGAATTTCTTATAGATTTTAGTTTGTCACATGCTTATTAGGAGCATTTTAAGATTACAAAAGAAGAGTGTAAAAATGCCACATCATACGGTATAGCTTTAATTGCAGAAATGAAATTTTCAATAGTGTGTAATTAACTGTAAATAAGTGTTTTCCTCACCTTTGAATGGGTCATTTATATGTACAGAGGGAGTGGGTTTTCTCCATGTAGTGAAGGGGTCACAGCAGTGTCACCTACAGCCGGACCATCTGTTCAGCAGGTCATATTGCACCTACGATATACTGATGTTCACTGTACCTGAAGTTTCATTTGGGTTTCACTTGGGGCCACTGTGAAAAACATTAAGTAGCTTGAAACCATGCATTAGTCCAATGCTCTCTATAAAATTATACGTAATCCTAATTTTTTTTGTTTTGTTTTTTGTTTTTTTGATGACACAATCTACAGAATTCCATACTGTACCGTACCGTACTGTCTTCATCCACTTATCCGGGTCCAGTTTGCAGGGGCAGCAGCTTCAGCAAAGAAGCCCAGACAGGCCTCTCCCCAGCCACTTCCACCAGCTCTTCCAGGGGAATTCAGAGGCATTTCCAGGCCAGCTGAGAGACATAATCCCTCCAGCGTGTCCTGGGCCAGCCCGAGGTCTCCTCCTGGATAGACATGCCTAAAACACCTCCACAGGGAGGCATCCTCACTAGATGCCCGAACCACCTCAACCAGCTCCTCTCGACATGGAGGAGCAGTGGCTCTAGTCTTTGTCCTTCCTGGATGTCCAAGCTCCTCACCCTGTCTCTAAGTCTGAGCCCAGCCACCCTGTGAAGGAAACTCATTTCGACTGCTTGTACTCGTGACCTTATTCTTTTGATCATTACCCAGAGCTCATGACCATAGGTGAGGGTCAGAACATAAACTGACCAGTAAATTAAGAGCTTTGCCTTTCGTCTTTGCTCCCTCTTCAACATAATGGACCAGTTTAGCATCCACATCAGTGCAGACACCGCCCCGACCCACCTGTCAAATTCCTACTCCATCCTACCCTTACTTGTGAACAAGATCCCGAGATAATAAAACCTAAACTCCTCCACCTGAGGCAGGACTTCCTCTCCGACCTGGAGTGGGCACTCTACCCTTTTCCGGCTGAGGACCATGGCCTCAGACTTGGAGGTGCTGATCTTCATCCCAGCTGCTTCACACTCTGCTGCGAACAGCCCCAGCAAGAGCTGGAGGTCACTGCTTGATTAAGCTAAGAGGACCACATCATCCGCAAAAAGCAAAGATGAGATCCTCCCGCCACCAAACTCAACTCCCTCCACCATCTGGCTGCACATAGAAATTATTTCCATAAAAGTTATTGAACAGAACTGGTGACAAAGGGCAGCCCCGGCAGAGTCCAACCCTCACTGGGAACAGGTCCGACTTATTACCGGTTACGCAGACCAGGCTCACACTCCTTTGGTACAGGGACTGAATGGCTGCTAGCAAGGGGCCATCCACCCCATACTTCTGGAGCACCCCCCACAGGATGCCCCAGGGACACCATCGTAAGCCGTCTCCAGATCCACAAAACACATGTGAACTGGGTAGGCAAACTCCAATGCCCCTCCAGCACCCTAGCAGGAGGATAGAGCTGGTCCACGGTTCCACGTCCGGGATGAAAGCTGCATTGCTCCCCCTCAATCTGAGGTTCAACTACCAACCGTACCCTCTTTTCCAGTACCCTGGTGGGGACCTTACCAGGAAGGTTGAGTAGTGTGGTCCCCCTATAGTTGGAACACACCCTCTGGTCCCCCTTCTTAAAGATGAGGACCACCACCCCAGTTTGCTACTGTAAAGGCATCGTCTCTGATGTCCACACAGTGTTGCAGAGGCGTGTCAGCCAACGCAGCCCTACAACATCCAGAGCCTTGAGATACCCATGGCAGATCTCATCAACCCCTGGAGCTCTGCTGCCACAGAGTAGTTTCATTACCTCGGTGACTTCTGCCCCGGATATTGATCCATTTGTCTCCCGATCTCTCTGCTTCATTTCCTCCATGGAATGCATGTTGGTGGGACTGAGGAGCTTCTCAAAGTATTCCTTCCACTGCCCCACTATATCCTCACTTGATGTCAGCATCTCCCCATCCCCCCTGTGCACAGTGTGGGCAAGTTCCTGCCCCCCCCCCCCCCCCCCGAGGTGCCAGATGGTTTTCCAGAATCTCTATGGAGCTAATTGGTAGTCTTCCTCCACGTCTTCACCGAACTCCTCCCAAACTCAAGTTTTTGTCTCAGAGACCACTACAGCCACGCACCACTCAGCCCACTGGTCCCAGTCGGCTGCTTCCAGTGACCCACATGCCAGCCACACTCTGTAGTCCTCCTTCTTCAGCCTGATGGCTCCTTTCACTGCTGGTATCCACCAGCAGGTTCGCCAGCATGTTCACCGTAGCAAGCCACAGCTTGCCACAGCCGCCTTGACAATGGCAGAGTGGAACAGAGCCCATTTGGACTCAATGTCCCCCTCTGCCCTCGGGATGGGGTTGAAGCTCTGCCAGAGGTGTGAGCTGAAGATTAACCTGACAGGTTCCTCTTCCCAGCAGACCTGCATTGCTCATTTGGGCCTACCGGGTCTGTGTGATGAAAGTTTGGCCTTAACTAACTGAAGCTGGGATAAATTTTACACTCAACTTCAAATACAGTTTTGTGGGGACTTTATTTTCTCTCTGCTGCTGTAATGTCCTTCAAATTGCGATTTTCAAATTTTTCCAAAAACGAAATAGTTCAGTGCCGTTTCAGTCCAAAAAAACATCTCGAACATAAATGACAATTCGACCCAAATGTAGAATACTTGAAGTGTAAATACAGTACAAAAGTACTGCAGTGGCACACTTCAAATTCAGACAGCAAACGTCCTCTGTATGCTAGGTTTCTGATCCACAAACATCGGTAATCAACAACATAGGATGCTTCATGAACGTTTTTCACCGTCCAAACAACAGGCTATCTACCATGGGAAAGACCACGTTACGCTGGCTACTTCCTGAACTTTCCAATAATTCAGTGCTCTCAGCACACATACGGCGCTGTTCAACGGCATCCATACGCCCTCTGCTGACCAAAATCAGAACTGCAGCCACACTGCCACAACTTAGAACCGGAACCACATGGAACCACCATCCTTTAGATATACTTCTTTTACCACCTGGTTACATAACACCATGTTCAAATATAAAGATGCCCATCAGTGTACTTGGCACCAGGACATCCTACGTCGCCAGTCTATGATTGACTTTGTAGTCATATCATCAGACCTGCAACCGTATGTTTTGGACACTCAGGTGAAGAGAGGTGCAGAGCTGTCAACTGACCACTAGTCGTTTGATTTGGAATCTACACAATTCCTAGATCAAAAAGCAGATCATAGGAAAACAAGAAGAACCATTAATATCTAAGATTGTGAGATTGCCAAGTCCTAGATGCACCTTTATTTTATTTATTTATTTATTTTATATTATTTAAGTACAATCCAATGTGCAATACAGTCATGGCCAATAAGGTTTGGATTTTTTGACAAAAAATCACCGGGGGAGAAAAATCCTCTTAAATGACAAAATGAAACAGATACACTTTTTTTTAAGATCTGGGCTTTAACATACAGGTACATTTTTCTGCATTCATTTTATCCTCTGCCTATACAAACCTTTCAGGTCCTGCTGCTGAGAAGTGTCCTCACAGTATGATGCTGCCACCACCCCACTTCTCAGTGTGGATGTTGTGTTTGTGGTGATGTGCATATTCTGTTGGCTGAAAAGTTCCTTCTTGGTAAGATCAGAGAACCTTCTTCCAGTTGAGCTTGGAGTCTCCCACATGCCTTTGGGTGAACTCTAATGTAAATTTCTTCAACAGCATTTTCCTTCTTGCCACTCTTCCATAAAGGTTTGACCGGTGAATTAACCTACCAACTTTGTCTGCACAGTCATGCCATCACAGCTGCTGAATCCGTTAACTCCTTCTGAGTACTCACAGGGGTTTCTTTCACTAGTCTCTACCTTTATGATCTCTCAGTTTGTGAGGTTGTCCTGCTCTAGGCAGATTTACATATCTTTGCATTTCTTAATTATGGATTTAACTGAACTCCAGGGCATGTTCAGAATTTTGCAGTGGTACTTTTTTCTAGCCGTCCAGATTTTGATTGTGCTAATCGTTTCTGTTCCTTTTTTGGTGATGCAAGGAAGATTTGTTTTGTCTAATGATAGATAAAATCCATCAATCAATCAATCAATCAATTCAATTGGTTTGATAGAGAGCATAAAGATTGGACCGTGTTTCAATGGAAAAAGGTCATGTGGTTTGATGAGTCCAGACTGACCCTGTTCCAGACAGATGGGTGCATAAGGGGGAGAAATGAGGCTAATGAAGTGATTACCCATTGTGCCTAGTGCCTACAGCACAAGCCTGTGATATCTGTGTGATGATCTGAGGTTGCTTCAGGTCTAGGTTTAACAAGGACAAAACAAACACTAATACCACGTTTCCAATATGTGGAACCGGCTCGGCTCAACTCGGATACCAGGCACTATTCCTGGAGGACGTTTCCATTACAGAATACTACCGACTTTAGAGTACTTGGACAAAACAGCGCGTTACTTTCGTGTCATCTGCTCAGAGAGTTGCTGATAAATTCGCTCGTTTTGCGGGCTGTCATCATGTGGATTAACCTACCGCTATATTTACTGTCAAATTCCGCATCTGTTTTTTTGTAAAATGGCGGGTCACAGAGACAACTCTTTTACCAATCAGCGGTCTGCAGTGTTTACACGTCATGTTTTAGTATCTGCTCCCCAGTCTTGGAACCTCGGTGGAGGTGATACCAAAAAACTGGTACCGGGTACCAGATTTCAGGTCCTTTTTTGTAATGGAAATGCAAAAAGGCTGAGTCAAGTCGAGCCGGTACCACGCAGTGGAAACGCGGCATAAATCTAACGAGGGTCTTTCACAACTTTAGTGGACATGATGGGGGAGGATGAGATGAGGGGCTATTATGCTACTTCATCAGGATTTTGCCATACAATTTTTCTGTCTGTCAATATGGTCACTGGGGCATATCACACAGTTACAATGTCATGAATTCTCACCTTTGACAGATGCTCCTGAGCCAATCGTCATTTGCCATAAGTTAAATGAGTGATGTTGTTGTTTCATACAAAGAGGACAGTATATGCTGGCAGTCCTTCAGAAAGAATTTAAAATAACAATTGTTTGCCATGTTTAAAGAGTTCTCTTAGTTCCTGTTGGTCAGTGTCACAGTCCCAACTGAAGAAGGCTAGTTGTTGAAAACCAAAAAAATCACACATTAGTGTTTCTGTGGACTACGGGAAATAAAATGATTGTCACACTAGATGATCTGCCATTGTTCCTGACAGAAGCCTGTCAAACTTGGCTCAAAGAGTTTGACACAAACAAGCATGGGATGGGAAGGTTACCAATGTAAAGTGATTTATTTACATAAGAGTGCTCAAACAATGTATTAACATTTAGCAAATGTGGAAAAACAACTAAGGAGTGAACAACAAAGGGAGACAAAGGCAAGGCAGCCAAGCAGTAGCAGCAGCACCAGAGAGCATGCAGTGAAGCAGAGAGAGAGTGCGCGGACGCTGAGAGCCAGACTTTAAATGCTGTAGGACCACGCCCACCTGACCAAGCACCTGAGAAGAGGAGAGACAAAGAGGCGGAAACAGGAGAAGAGCAGGAGAGACTGGATGCACAAATAAACTCCCACAGAGACAGCCTGAGATAGCCTGCTCTGGGTGTCATATCAGTCCCCGGACTTTTACTTGTTTTGTCTGTCTTGTGTGTCGTTTCCTGTTTTATTTTGTTAAGTTTCCCTCATGTGTCATGTCTGGTGTCTTTACTTCCCTTCCCTGATTGTGTCCACCTGTGCTGATTACCTGACTCCTCCCAGATTGTCTCCACCTGTGTCCAATTGTCTTCCCGCCCTCTTGTGTATTTAAACCCTGTGTTTTCCCCTGTTCTGTGCCAGTTTGTTTTCCTCTGTCTCGGTGTGATTACTTACCAGCGTTTTGGATCCTGTCTGTCTGTCTACCTGTTGTGACCCATTTTGCCCTTCGACCACCGACTCTGCCTGTTCCTCGTCTGCCTGCTCGTCTGACTTCGACCTGGTTTGTCGTCCACACTAGTGATGGGTTGATGAGGCCTCATGAAGCGTGTCGACACAATGACACATTGTGTTGATACTGTGTCACTGAATACTGACACCTGCTGGACTTTAAAAATCCCTGCAGGCAACCTAGTGTACAGACTCAACTGACACTGATTTAATGACCTAGTATATACAATAATATAATTTAAGTCATTGTATTTTATATTGTATTATTTCATATCTTCATTTAAATTTAAAATATCTTTGATATTTTTAGATACAGTCAATAAATAATGTGAACATGTATCATTATATGAAAATCTAAGTGAACGTGTTGTGAATGAGGATGCTTGTGGACTGGGATTTTTTTTTTTTTTACAAAATTTTATTTAAAAAAAATAAGCCTTTCCAAAGTTTTGGCCTTCAGCTGATTTCACTTTTTTGATGCAATTTCTCCGGCTTTAGAAAATAATCGTTCACATGGCACCGAGGAGGCTGGTGTGCAAAGAAACTGTAAAGAGAGCTGAAACAGGTGAGGGTAATTTCTTCTTTGACTGTCCCAGTATTTCAGTGGATCACTGGAACGGGGGATGTTGCCTTCTGACATGTATCTCTGGACCTCAGTTATTGCATCTGCTCTGGTGTTGGTGGTTTGCCTGCCAACTTCATTGTCCAGATATTGCCACAGGTTGTCTAAGAAACAACAGATGGGTATTTTAGTACCTGATTTGCAAACAATGAAATGCACAAATAAACAGATAAGGCTGAATAACATGCCTGAAGCTGTTGCAGAGGAAGGTCCAGGCTGTGGCTGGGCTGATGTGTGGCTCATTAAAGCAGCACATTCAGCTCTCAGTCTACTTATTGCTTCGCTACATTTGTTGGAACTTCGGAAACCGAGTGATTTAAATCTTGGGTCAAGAAGTGTTGATAGTGTCAACACAGTCAGTGACTCCAGATTGGAAGTTCTGCGCCCTCATTTTCATGAAGTGCTCTGTAGTGCCTGAGCATTGAAGATGTGCTTTTGTTTGTGTATGATAGTCCTGTTTGACAGATGCCACATTTAACCTGCAGTAAAATGAAATGAATGAATAAAACTTACTTTAATTCACTGAATTAATGGTAACTTTGAAATGGATTTTAATTCTGACAGATCCAGTGGAAACTGAGGATCAGGAAGAAACAAGGAAATAGAAACAAATACCTTCGTTGGCGAAACAAGATCAAAGTGATCCCACACGGCCGAAACCTTTCTGTTCCTGCTGGGCTCCATAGTGACAAGATAGAGCAAAAAAAAAAAGCGCTACAAAATGTTGGCAGTCGTTTGTGATACATCCCGGTGACAGATGCGCTTCCCTTTAAACACAGTTTGGCGCCACAGCGACACAGCAACTGTATCGGTCACGTGACTCTCTTAAAGCGATACGCGCACCGACACGGGGTTTGCTCCATGAGCTCGACGCATGTGCCGACGCATCAGTGTTGCCGGACCCATCACTACTCCACACCTGAGTATTCGCCTGACCCCTGTCTGTTCATCCGCCTTCGTGCTCTATCCTGGTTTTGACCCCCTGCCTGGACTATAGGTACGTGAGCCTGCCTATCCCTATGTACGTTTGCCTGTCTGATTGTCCTCCCGTGTATGACCTGGTCTGTCCCCTGACTCTCCTTTGCTCTCTCCTAGCTGGGTTCCCCTCGTGTGCTCCCGACCTGGGCTGTAAAGTGGTTCACTTGGAATCTGAAGCTGTGACGATTCCCCAGCACAGTCCCACTGAAGAATTATTCATTACTTTCCTGTGTGAACCAATTACTCTGACTGTATTTAATAAATTCCTTTTAACTGTATTCCTGTCTGAGGGTCTTGCATCTGGGTTCAGTTCACGTACCACCAGCCTTAACACTGGGGTTGTTACGAACCAACAGACTACATCTGCCAGAACGGACCACAATCAGGCTGATGATTATCAAGGAGCCTGAATCACACAGCATTAGTCTTTACATAGGATTTATCACGCAGATGCATAGAAAAATCTTCAGATTCAAGCCCTCTTTGCACAGGACTAGTATCACCTGCTGACCTTTGGTAATCTGTAATAGTATTTGTGGAGGCTGTCTATCGTCTTAATCAAATATAAATCTGCCATGTCTGTAATTTGTAAATAAAAATTCCAGTTCAAATTACGTTCCCTTTTCAGCATTAGTCCAGTACAGAATTAGATCTAATTTGATGGGGTTTCCACAGCATGTTTATTCAATCTACTTCTAAGTTGAGGACTATAGAGGCTCTGCTGGTGATAAATAAAAGTTTGAGTGGAAATTCTGGAGGCTCATGTCATGATAACCAGATATTCTCCAAAATAGCAAACTTAAATCCTTAAAAGCAAAAATCTCAGATGATGAGATGGATGGCATGAATGACAGCTATAGTGAGGAACACTTTTTGATCTTTCAGCAATGAATGGTGAATCCACCCTTGACATCAGAACCTGGGAATAATGTCTGTAAATTCAAGTAAAAAAACAGACTTTGCTTATCCCATGTGAATGTGCTGCATTGAATAAAGATGTGGCAGGCTGATTACCAAATCAATAGAAGTCATACTAGTCCAATGCAAATAAGGATTTCTACTTTAAACACACAGAATGCAATGGTGTCTGAGTTTGAAAACATTTTAGAAAATGTAGGGATAAGATGACGAAATATAGAAAACTTTACCAATCATTTATTGACATTTTAATGTGAACGTATTACATATATTGCAACTTTGGGTGTATGAACATTAGCAGCAGAAATGTATCTATGTAAAGGTTGCAAAAGTGTGTCTGAATATTTGTGCAAAGGAAAAAAAAGCAAACAAAAAATGAATGCAATGATTTCACAGGATTTTAATGTGTCAATCAAAATAGCGTTAAACTAGAGTTAAAAGTTTTGACCTGCCACTTGGTGTTCTCAATAGACCAATTAGTTCCAGTCATAAGGATTAGTGTAGTGACGATGTCAAATTAAATTAGGGTATAAACTATCATCGCAGACAATGGAGATGGAAGATTACATATGAGAAAGGAGGGGGCTGAATACAGAAGGGAAAAATAGTGCCACACTGAGCAGAATAACCACATGGAAAAAAAGCCACATGGAATGAAGACAGAGAGAAGAGGTAAGTGATGAGAGAGATTTACACTGTAGACTGAAGAGAAACAGAAAGAATAAAACCAAGGAGGATGAACAGAGTGAAAAATGCAAGCTGAGCTGGGCGTGAGAAGGTAAACGATATGAGAACACAACGTTGACATGATGCAGATAAAGTGGGTGGATTTCAAAGAAAGACAGTTGCAAAGAAAGAAGTCATAAAATTTTTTTTTATTAACAATAAGAAATTGTGTGTGTGTGTGTGTGTGTGTGTGTGTGTGTGTGTGTGTGTGTGTGTGTGTGTGTGTGTGTCTAAGAGAGACGTGTATTGTTAGAATACTTTTCAACATGGCAACAGCCTCATCGGCTTATATTTTTATCGGTTTATTTAAATCACACTCGTCAGCCTTCACCTATTGTGTAACACAGTCATAGAGCTACATAGATACAGAGCTAAATATATATGTGTATAGGTTTATATATAGCACTGCGTGTGTGTGAGTTTAAGATAGACAACACATGTATTATTATATTTCATGTGAGGAGTTTTTTTTTTATTATTAGTATTCCTGCTATCAGAGTCTCTTGAGCTAATTTCCTTAGTGTTGCCAACTATTTTCAACACAAAAGCTAAAACTTGATTAAAAAGTTATTTCAAAAAGTCTTTGCTATTTTTAATAGAAGCAAATACATTTGTTTAAAAAAAAACAAACAAACAAAAAAAAAAAACAGACTGACCAACCCTATCATTTTCTACAATTATCTCTGTCTTCTCTGTGGCTCCTTATAAACCAGTCCGATCAACCATATACAGTATATGTGATATCATGTCAACAGAAAGGCAACCACAGCGTGAATGGGAGAGTGAATAGTTGTTCATCTGGTGACTGATCCAGGGTATAACCCACCTTCGCCCATTGGTGGCTGGAATCGGCTCCAGCCCTCTGTGACCCTGACCCTGATGATTTCACAGTTCAGAAAATGAATGGATGGATGGATGGATATCAGCAGGAGAAAAGACTCATAATACACAGATGACGTTCAAATATACTAGTCCCAATAAGTCCCAATCTTAGTTCTTTGCCTGTTGACAAACCCAACAGGCTAAGGCAGGGTAGACCCTCGATGTGTCACCAGTTTATTACAGGGCAATCAACCATTCACTCTCACATTCACACCTATGGGAAATTTAGATTGACCAGTTAACATATTAAAGTGCATGTCTTTAGACAGCGGGGGTGAGTACCTTGGCACTGGGAGGTGACAATGCTATCAACTGCACCACCATGCTGCCAGAAGATACTTTCTTATCACCTCACCTCCCAAAGGGGAGGCAAGGGGTAATGTTTTTGGCTCGGTTTGTTTCTTTGTTAACACTTTAGCAGCGAAACTATTGGTTGAATTCATACTAAATTGGGTTTATAGATTGCCAATGACCCAGAATAGATGTGATTATATTTTGGGAAAAGTAGGTCAAAGTTCAAATTTTGTATGAATTATTAAAATAATTTTTTTCCCCCATTTACTTATAATGGTAAAAATTTGTCAATGCTGCCTATGTCTATGCTGACATCAGCACACACAGACATGATGACATCAGCTCGATCAGTGCCAAAATAGGCTACAATACGTGTGCGGGGTGGAGTTTGTTGTGCCTGGCACCACTTGTTTAAATTTGATGTTCACATCTGTCTTTCCTGAGTCAGTCTGGCTGTAAATCTCCAAAAACATTGAAGAACATATTGAAGTCAACTGTATCTATAAACTGAGTGCAGATTCTAAATCAAACAACACTGCCCATCCAAAAAAAAAAAAAAGTCACACACTCTAATATTTCATTACATTAACTGTGGCATCATTTCAATAATCTTCTGCAATGTCACAACAATTATTTCCATCCAGAGTTGCATTCATTTTTCCCCAAGATCTTGTATTGACGATGGGAGTCATTCCATTGTCCAAAGTCTAATCCAGCATATCCCAAAGATTGTGGTGGACAATCCATGTGTGAAAATGTGTATGTATCATGCTCCCTGAACCACTCTTTCAAAATTTGAGCCTGATGAATCCTCAGATTATCTTTGAATATGCCCGTACCATCAGAGAAGAAAAAATCCATGAATGGAATAAGCTGGTCATTCAGTATATTCAGGTTCAACTGACCTCATTCTTTGAACACATTAACCTAGACCTGATCAACAACAGCAAGCTCAGATCATAGCACTGCCCTCACAGGCTTGTATGTTAGGCACTAGACATGATGAGTAATCACTTCATCAGCTTTTGTTTTTACTTTGATGCACCCATTACTTCGGAACAGGATCAGCCTGGACTTGTCAGACCATATGACCTTCTTCCATTTCTCTGGAGTCCAATCTTTATGCTCACTAGCTAATTGAAGCGTTTTTTTTCCTGTTTAGCTTCACTGATAAGTTGGTTTTCTTAGGGCTACACATCTGTCCCAGTCCCTTGAGCTCCCCTCACATTGTGCATGTGGAAATGCTCTTACTTTCACTATTAAACAGCCGTGAGCGCTAATGTTGTTTTTGATTTTTTATTTTTTTTTCTGACCACATTTCTTCCTCAAAGATGCAGGTTCCCCACTATCCTTACAGTTTTAATATTGTGTTGGACAGTTCTTAGTTAAATTCAGGTGATTGTCATCTGAAAATAAGAAAAATGTGAAGTTTTGTTTTGGAAATTATAACTTACAGTTTTAATTTGCACCATCCTCCATTGCTGCCGTGACATTTTTTTGTGAGCAAAACCCTTGGTTATGGTGGCATACCAACGTTTTTTGGATTTTCTGTTTTTGTCTATCTTGTTGAAGCTGTTTCACCTTTTTTCTAACCCTAACCAAGTTAGGGTAGTTAGGGCACTTGTTCCAATTAGAAGGTGTCCTGTTATCAAAAATCCAATCAGGTAAATATCATATCCTCCACCAACGGAACCGACAGCCATACTACCTCCACTTGTTCCAAGCGTCGATCGCATACTGCAAAAGTTCTGTCAGGGCAGGCGGGCTCCTCCCGATGCCTTTGTTCCTGGGTGAAAAAATCTTGTCAATTGCGCTGAGTGTCCAGTTGATCAATTCCATAATTTAGTTGTTCGGGAGAACAGCAAGCAGGGGATCCAAAGACAAAAACAGATGAGACGCAGAGGCAAAAGCAGGAGAAAAAAGAGGAAGGCAAGGACAGCTCAGAAACACATCTGCTCTCGACAGAGGACAGGAAGTTAATGTGTATGTGTATATGTATGTATATATGTATGTATGTATATAAATATGTATGTATGTGTATATGTATGTATGTATACACACAGTGTTTCCTGTGGAATTGATCTGTTGGTGTGGCAGTGTGTGTGGGTGGGGGGTCCACGCACATTGTGTGTGTGGGGGCTCAGCCACACGCACATAGTTCGGCTGGGGGGGTGCATGTGCGTGCGTCACTTTCCATCCTTCTTATAATACTATGGGGGTACGGGGCGGTGCAGTTTGTGTGGCCCCTCCCCCCCCTGCAGAAAGTGAAACTTTATGCTAATTTATTTTAACCTAAAGAAAAAACATGAAATATTTCATTTTCTGCAACAGTCACACGTGTGATCTGGGAGATGGTCTAATTAAGTTTCAGGACCATAGATAAGGGCCAGTCTCTCTGCACTGGCTACCTGTGGCTCAGAGAATAGACTTTAAAACAGCTCTGCTGGTCTACAAGTCTTTCCATGGTCTAGCACATCTAGTACATCTGTGACATGTTGGTCCCATATGAACCATCTCAGTCCCTGAGAACCTCAGGTACGGGTCTTTTGCTGGTGCCCAGAGTCAGGACTAAACAGGGTGAAGCTGCGTTTCAGTTCTATGCAGCTAAACTCTGGAACAGTCTTCCTGATGACGTGAGACAGACCTCAACTCTGACAATGTTTAAGTCCAGGCTGAAAACAGCTCTGTTCAATTGTGCATATAACAACTGAAAGGGTTCTATCTGCACTCTTCTCTTTTACTTTGTTTTAACTGTTAACTATTTATGTTTTATTGATTATGTTTTAATTGTAATTGTTTATTTTTAATCTGTCTCTTTTCCATTTTTGTAAAGCACTGTGAATTGTCCTGTGTATGAATTGTGCTATACAAATAAATCTGCCTTGCCTTGCCTTGCCAATCATGCCAACATGGTAGAGGATTTATGGCCAGTGGGCAACTCAATCAGACTGTAAAATGTAATATAAAACCTAATCGATTAAGATGCAGTTGAACATATGCACTGGCACCTGCAGGTGTACGTCCGTACCAGTGATGAGCAGATCAGCAGATTACCTGGGGTCAGGTTGGGGTGGGTCAAAAAAATGTTACTTTCAGACACAGAGAGCGAGACACTGATATTTACAGAGATAGATAATGTATACAGTGTATTTATGTGCATGGGGACATTTTCCGAAATTGCCGACAGTTTGGTTCAGGTGAAAGTCCCACAGCATGTACTGTGAGTGGCACGGACTCTATGGCTACATTTATATGTAGCCAGGTATTTTTAAATCGAGATTTTCCTCTTCTCCATTTAAAAAAAACACATGCAGACATGATCGTTTTTCGGAAAACTCTGTGTTTACATGGCCCCGTATATCTATACCGTCAAGAGCATGCCAGGCCTGTAGATGGCACTGTAGTGGGATGATCAAGTACCATTAACTAATCATTACGTCCGCTATAAACGTCTATGAATTGTCTACTGTGCGCATGCCTGTTGTTGTCATGTAAATGATAAGCAAAAACGCAGATATAAATCTATGTTTATAAAATCTCTGGTTATGTGTGAATGGCCCCGTTGGCTTTGGGTTTACCTTGAGTATGTGCGGATGTCCGTGGAGTCAAGTACGCCCAACTCTGAGGGGCCTTTAGTGCTAGCAATGTAGGCTATAGGTGTAAGAAAAATCAGTCACAACCTGCCTGTTATTTTAATTGGTTTTTAATCATTGACAGGGTTGTGCCCTCAAGGATGAAATTCATTCAGCAGAAGTAGGGATGTAAAAACCAGAGGGGGGGGGTCCAACAAATCGCACCCTGTGTATATGTATATAAAAAATATAAATAAAACTAGAATAAAAATAAGGACATGATAAAAATGTCCACATCAGAACAATGTAAACAATAACAAAGTGTAAACAATAAGTGTGAAAAAATTAAAGGCATTATCCCTGAAATAATAAAGCAGTTGCATCCTTTGTGGGTTCTACTGCCTCTCCTTTTCATCCTTTGGCAAATTTGAGTTAAGGAAGACAAGTAATCTAACTTTTGCTGTCTTGAGGTGACTTCTCTCTGATAATATTAGTCCTGTCTTAGAGTATACTCTTTCAGATGGAACATAGTTGCCACTAAACAGAGCTTCTTAACCATGACTTTGGTAAGGCTGGGGTAAAGTCCCGGGTTTTCCACCACATTAAGGGATCTTCATTTTTAGAAATAGGCTCCTCTAGTTAATCCCACATATGCATTTTTTCAGTCGCTCCTCCCTGATGCAGCAGTAAATGTGGCTCTAGTCCAGTCAGTCGGACTCAGGCGGTGCTCACTGATAACTCCTACCCTAAGTTAGCTGTGCACATAGCTGCATTTAAGTGAATGGGGTGTGCTGTGGACAACTCAAACTCGGAGATGCCATTAGTCGTTCATGTGAAGGCAGCATGGGCAACTCAGACTCATGAGGCACACAGGTGACAAATGCAGGCAGCGAGGGTAATATGAATATAAGAACAGCTCGCAAACGAATGGCTCACAGCTGCGAATTAGTTCTCATCAATCACTTAAAAGAGCTGTTCAAAAGACTCGACTCATTCGTAAATGTCACATCTCTACCACACACCAGTTTCTGCCATCCATAAACACCAACTTGGCAATTTTCCATACAGCAACATCCCTGGTTGCAGTTGCCCTGGTTTATCGCAAAGTTGGAAAGACAGCAGCACACATAGAGATCCCGCTGCTGTCAATCGAAATTAAGGAGCACTTTGGAGCTGTTAGTGAAAACGTGAAGGTATTACAGCGGATGGTGACACAGTCGGAGGATTGCATGAGCTGTGGACTCACACAAAAGTTGGATCACATCACTGGACAGACCGTGGATGCACTACGGCAAATCGTGGGACTGTGGGTAAAAGACGAACTGTGCAGGACCTACCCGCTCGGAAGTGATGAGTAATGCTGAGGCCTGGTTATAACAAAAATTAAGTTAAACTAAATTAAGCATAAATCAAATCATTTTTTCCCCCATTTAATTCTGTTTCTCCTGGGAGCCGGTAAAGCAGTTGGAGCCACTCTGGTCTAATCTGTTCCTTTGCAGTCAAAATATCCTTCCAAGGCCAAGATATACGACTGAATGAACTGATAAAGGACAGAAGTCTGAGTCTCTTATTTTTCATTTTTCCAGGTTTGTGGCAGTGCTCTAGTTGTAATGGCGTAAGTACAGGCACTGAATCCAAATGCAGAACTCAGACTCAAAAGGTATAGTTCAAAAGGTTTATTGGTTACACACAGGTGTAAGAAAAATATAAATGACAAAATCTTGAGGATAATGGGTGGTAACTTCCTCTTCGGATTCGTCCTCCGGACCGAGAACGGCAATCCGTCTCCCCGTGCGGCTTTTGGGGTCTTTTTCCCGACTAGGGAAAAGCAAAGGGAGGTCAGGGACGGAAACAGGTCATACACAGGTAGGCTATCAATCAGGCGACAGGACATAAGGACAAGGCAAAAAACTCACGTACCAGTAGTCAGGCGAGGAGATCAAAACCAGGGTATCAGATGAGGCAGACAAAACCAACAGGGAGCAGGCAGTAGGCAAAAACCGGGAAGTCAAAAACGGGTCACAAAAACAGGTAATCAATAGTGATGGCCGTTTTGAAATGGGCTTGCAACACCCGTTCGAAGTCTCGAAGCGCATGCGCTTCGAAGCTGTGCTTCGAAACGCGAGTCAAAACACCGGTCACGTGACCCAAGTGTTTCATGAACTGCGTGATGTCACCCAAACTGTTCATGAACCACTGCTGTTTCAAAGGCGTTTCACTAGAGGGCTCTCGTCTCGAAACCTAAGTTTGATTGACAGTGTTTTCAACGAACCACACAGTCAAACGCTGTTTCAACCTACTTCCACAAAGTTTAAAAGAGATGCTGATGGTTTTCCAGTTGTGGGTTTGTGACAGAGATGTTTTTTGACAGTGAGATATTGAGATTTGAGAGACTTAGAGACTTTGATTTAATTGTTAGATAGTTAGTTTGTGCAGATAGTTGAGATCACAATTTAGATTTATATAATCACACTGACACATAGCAAAGCTTAGTTCCATAAAAAACACACAGCATCACACTATAGGCAATTTGCTAGGTAAGTTAGGTAAGACTAGATTAGATTTGTAGGATTTAGAATCTAGATGGATGTTCCAGTAAGCAAGAGATGTCGTTCTGTAGCTTGGGAACATTTCCAGTTGGAAACCCCTAACAAAGTGAGATGTAGGATTTGTGCTAAGCAGCTGGCTTATTGCAATAATACATCCACTATGATCCGCCATTTGACAAGAGTTCATAAAATGGAGGATGAAGAAAATGCTGCTCCCCCCAGTTTTGCAGGTGCCACTTCTGTTGGCACATCTGGCCAAGGTATGTATAGTATATAATACACAATGCACACTATGATAATATTATAAAGTGAACACCCTCATTTAGTCCAAAGCACAACTCAGTTTAGTTCAAGTATTAGCCAATATGTCTTGAAATCTTTTAAACCTTAAGAAGCCATATATATATATATATATATATATATATATATATATATATATATATATATATATATATATATTTATATACACACATAAATATATATATACATATACATGTATGTATATATATATATATACACACACACGTATATATATATATATATATATATATATATATATATATATACATAGCCTATAAGTGAATGCAATGCTTGCATAATGCGGTGAAAGGTTAATTTGTTGCTTCCTATAGCCAGACAAAATAGTTTGGATGAGTCTCCGGTGAAGATGGTGGTGAAGGATGTGCTGCCCATTTGTGCTGTGGAGGATGAAGGCTTCAGGGCCTTTGTCCATGACCTGGACCCAAACTATGTCCTCCCAACAAGGAAGGCTGTGGCTGCAATGATCACTGAGCTGTATGACAGAACCAAGGAGAAAATCAAGGAAGACCTTAACAAGGCAGATGCTGTTTGTCTTACCACTGATATGTGGTCTTCCATTAACATGGATGGCTACCTTGGGGTGACGGGTCACTTTGTGACACCAGACTCAAAGCTGGCTACTGTTTTACTGGGAGTGAGCGGCTTTGAGCAGTCTCATACAGCTCAACACATAGCGGAGGCCCAAAGGCTCCTGATGGCAAACTGGGGGATCACAGGAAAGGTGCACTGCATGGTGACTGACAATGCAGCTAACATGAAGCTGAGTGTCCAGCTCCTCAACCTCCGGCATGTGTCTTGCTTTGCACACACCCTAAATCTTGTAGTTAAAAAAGCCTTGGACCAAACACCCCCCATCAATGAGATAAGGGAAAAAAGCAGGAAAGTGGTGGGGTTGTTTAGGTCCAGCTGCAAAGCTAAAGACAGACTCTCTGAAATGCAACAGCAGATGGGCCGACCAACCCTTAAATTAATACAGGAGGTGGACACAAGATGGAACAGCACCTTTGACATGTTTCAAAGACTATGATCAGAGAGAGCCTGTGGGGGCGGCTCTTGCCAACTTAGAGAATGATGTCTCTCCTCCGTCCTGTGCAGAATATGAAATGATTCATGAGGCACTGTTTCTGTTGCAGCCTTTTAAAGCAGCAACAACTGGTACGTAATTCAAGTTTATTGTATTTATTTGTATTTACTAAGATGAAACTAATGTATCTTTTCTTATTCTAACAGAGCTGTCAGAGGAGAAGAGAGTGTCAGCATCAAAAGTCATTCCTCTATATCAGATGCTGCAGCACAACCTTTGAAAAATTGAGGCACTCAAAGCAGCCAGCAACTCAGCAATTGGGTAAGAAACTCTAATAATAATTGTAACAATTGTAATGATACTCAATAGACTATTTTAATGTCAATATGTTTATTGATATGAACAGGCACATTCTTGAAGGATGGACTGCAGGCAAGGTGTGGTCAATATGAAATTGTCCGACCACTGGCAACATTACTGGATCCACGATTCAAAAACCTGGGTTTTGGCAACCCAGCAAAAGCACAGGAAGCAGAAAAGCAGCTGATACTGGAGTGTGCCACTTTGATCCAGCCTGCTGAAACATCTGGTGGGACTTTAAAATCTTGTATATTTTGTCAGCTTTCACTGTTAACACTTTTATTTAACAATGATAATAATGATAATTATTATTGTTACTTTAGATCCCCAAATCGCACCTTCATCATCATCCACAGCAGACAACAGTCTCTGGGACATGTCTGACCAAAAAGTGAAGAACAAAACCACCACACGCAGCATCACAGCAGACGCAACAATTGAAGTTGGAAAATATCTTCAAGAGCCCTTCATTCCCCGATCTGCAGATCCTCTTGCATATTGGAAGGAAAGGGCAGTGGTCTTTCCACATCTGCATAAACTTTCAAATAAATTCCTTTGCATTCCTGCGACAAGTGTACCATGTGAAAGAGTTTTTTCCAAAGCTGGAGAGGTGATAACGAAGAAAAGAAATCGGTTGCACCCCTCCACTGCAGAAAAAATAATCTTCTTAAATAAAAACCTTGAAATCTAAGTAATGCATATTTCCATGTGTTCATTTTATTTTAATTTCATTTCATTTATTCATTTAGCACATATCAGTACATCAGTGGTGCAGGGATGGAACAAAGCCCAATGGGCTTGTACAGGAGTTCCACCCTTAACAGAAATTACAGTCAACTTAGATTAAAAAGGCTAACAAATAAACTTTGAAAAATCAGGAGACAAAGTACAAAATATAGCATTACTAAACAGTAATATACAGTGTAAACAAAATTCATAATTCAAGATACGCAAGATATATGGATGAAGAAGAAGCAAATAAAGTAGTAAGGCAGTGGAGAGGGCAGGAAGTGACTAGCTGTGCAGTAGATGTTTTTTTGAGCTGCTTTTTAAAGAGTGAGAGGGACGTTAAAGATGTAGGTAAACTGTCCCAGAGCATCGGACCTCTGTATGACAGGTTAAGCTGATTATGTGAAGTGCAGGTTAAAGGTGGATATAGATTTTTATTGTTACTGTGTCTAGTTCTGTGTGAGTGTATTTTAGTAACACAAATGAATTTAACACACATGTACCCACACACAAACTTTATTACAAACCATGTCAGATCAGGACGTGTTTTGTTGAGCCACTGTGACGTACTAAAACATCACCACCAGAGGTCGCTGTGGAGAAGTGTTTCGAACAGTGGTTCAGAGCCTCGAAGCATTTGTTTCAAGTGCTTCGTTGTTTCATGAGGCTTCGTTTTGCCCATCACTAGTAATCAAACAAACAGACAAGATCAAGAACGCTGGTAAGAACTACGAGAGTTACAAACTGGCGTCTGACCAGGGGAAGAGACCGAGTTTAAATACACAAAAGGGAGGGAAGACAACTAGACACAGGTGGCACAAATTAGGCCATAGACTAATCAGGGGAAAGGTGAACACGAACCAGGAAGGGAAGTAAAGACGACAGACAAGACACATGAGGGTAAACTTAACAAAATAAAACAGGAAGTGACAAACAAAACATAAAAGACAGACAAAACCAGACTAACGTCTGGCTGCAGGTATGACACTAATAGGAGCAGCGGCCCGATGTCCCTAATCATTGAACTCAATTTTGTTTGATGTACTTTGTACTGTCAAATGACAATAAAGGCAATTCTAATTCCAATTCTAATTCTACCGGTCAAAAGGTTTAGAACACCACAATTTTTTCAGTTTTGTAATGAAATTCAAGCAGTTCAAGTCCAATGAACAGCTTGAAATGGTACAAAGGTAAGTGGTGAACTGCCAGAGGTAAAAAAAAAAAAAAAAAAAAGGTAAGGTTAAACAAACCTGAAAAATAATGCAAATTTCAGAATTATACAAAAAGGCCTTTTTCAGCAAACAAGAAATGGGTTAACAACTTAAACCAGCAATGGAGGTTGATCAGGCCTCAAAAGTTGGTGCTACCAATTCCTACAGGTGTCCCAACATTTCTTAATTACTTACAAAACCCTCTGTCTGCATAAAAGTAGTGTTGGAACCCACTTTGGTACCATACCGTTGTGAGCATTATTCGAACAGTAATGTACTGCAGAAAGTAGTGTGTTACTATAAAAATGGTGAGGAAAAGGCAGTTAATGATAGAAGAGAGACAGACCATCATAACACTTAAAAATGTAGGTCAATCTGAAGCAATCTACGAAAAAGAGGAATTACAAGGCTTTTTCAATGATCTTAAAATTCCCCAAATTAATACTGATAGGGCTAATTTGCTGGAAAGCCCAATTACTCTTCAAGAAATTCAAAAGGTCATCTTTAACATGCAAAGTGGTAGAGATGGGTTTTGTTTTGGAATTCTAGGGCTGGGTATCTTGGCAAGTTTTCATAATCGATTCAGTTTCGATTCATAAGGTTCTGAATCAATTAATCACAATTCAATTCGATCCAATATCGATTCAATTCAGTATTAATTGATTAATTCAGATTAATTTAGTGATACCAAAGACCAATTTTGATTTGTAACCTGATTATTTGACTACTGCAGCCATGCAACACATCAATACTGGTATCAATATTGATATTAGAAAGGAAATAAATATGACATTTCAGCAGGAAGTAGCTGAATCTGCTCTCAAATAATGAACGGGACAGGAACATGTCCATGTGGCTCAGAACGGACTTCTCCGTCATCGTTATTGTATTTTATGGCTGGTGGCTACTACTCATGGGGGGGGGGGGGGCGCTGTGATTGGAACGGGGGTGGGATTGCGCTCCGTGATTGTTGGTCAGGGAATGGGGGGGTAGCGTAGTGGTCAGACATTGTCACTTTACTTTTCCCTCTAACTCCATACTCAGCCATAGGTGATAGGTGATCCAAGGTAATATTCCAAGAACCAGCTTCCACGACTCACCTCGGAGAACCTCCGGGTGGCCAGTTCCTTCACACTGCTTGTTCGAGTGTGAGGCCGGAAGGACCTCCAGTGGAGGGGTTTTCCCCACCGTTCCTCTGCGTATTTTCCGTGCCAGAGCTGCCGCGAGCGAGACCAAGACTTCCCCAGGGATTCGCAAGACGGAGCTGGTCGCCTTTCTGCGTCCTCCCGGTCCTGCTCTGAAAAATTGATTTCATCCACTATTAATCAATTACGCAAAATTAAAACAAATCGATCTAAGATCGATTAAATCGATTTTTTTACCCAGCCCTACTGAATTCTATAAAAAATTTTCAGACCAATTAGCTCCTTCTCTTTTGAATATGTACAACGATTCATACTGCAATAAAAAGCTTCCTCCCACATTACGTGAAGCTCAAATATCCCTCTTACTGAAGAAAAATAAAAACTGTCAGGTCTGTACTTCCTATCGCCCTATTTCATTGCTAAATGTTGGCATCAAAGTAATAGTTAAAATCCTTGCTACTCGTTTGGAAACAGTAATGCCTGAAATTATCTCTCCTGATCAAACTGGTTTCATTAAAAACAGGTTTTCTTTTTTTAATCTAAGATGTTTGTTCAGCATAATTTATCATCCAAATAATTCTGCAATTCCTGAAATGGTTATCTCTTTGGATGCTGAAAAGAATGGAAATAGTTATTTTACACACTTCAAAACTTTGGGTTTGGTACAATACTTATTTCTTGGATGAAACTATTATACACTGCTCCAGTCTCTTCAGTTCGCACAAATAACACTTTTTCCAATCAATTTCCTGTCAGCAGAGGAATGAGGCAGGGCTGCCCCCTCTCACTCCTTCTTTTTGCGTTACCTATCGAGCCGCTAGCATTAGCCTTGTGTCAAAATACTGCAATTAAAGGGATCACAAGAGAGGGCCATGAACAACGTGTGTCTGTTTATGCTGACGATTTGCTTTTGTTCATATCAGACCCAGACACCAGTTTTCCGCATGTTTTTAATATTCTCAAGAAATTTGAACGATTTTCAGGATACAAGTTAAACCTTGAGAAAAGTGAATTATTTGTAGTTAATGCTGCAGCTTGTAATTATCCACCTGACTCACTTCCTTTTAATACAACCAACCAGTTTGATTATTTGGGCATCACTGTTACTCAGAAGTATTCCGATCTTTTTTCTGTTAATTTTCAAGCTCTATTAGGTCAGACAAAGTCCACCCTACATCACTGGTCCTCTCTTACTTTATCTGTTGCTGGTCGTATAAATTCCATCCAAATGAATATTTTACCTAAATTTACCGATCTTTTCCAATGTTTACCAGTATTTATCCCCAAAACATTTTTCAATAAAATAAACGGCATCATATCAACTTTTATTTGGAATGGCAAGCCACCACAGCTTTCATGGACTGCAACAGCCTAAAAGGTTGGGAGGAATGGCTGCTCCAAATTTTATCAATTATTATTGGGCTGCAAATATACAACCAATTGTCCACTGGCTTTATGAAGATCCGGGAGCTAATGTGCCATCATGGTTACAACTGGAGGCAGCATCTTGTCGCCCATCCTCTCTTTCAGCTCTAGTTTTTTCAAACACAGTTCCTCCAGCTGATTATACTAAGAACATTATTGTAAAATGTACTGTTAAAATTTGGATTCAGTTCAAGCATCATTTAAATTGGACATCAATTTCTCTAAAAGCGCCTATCCAATCAAACCATGTCTTTAAACCAGCTCTACTGGACAAAGCCTATTCTGTTTAGGAGGACAGGGGGATTAAGACATTTGCTGACCTCTATGACAATGTCTTTCACCAATCTTATTGATAAATATCAGATCCAAAACAGAGACTTTCTCCGCTATTTAGAGATTCGTGACTTTATGTCCAAAATGACACCTCAGTTTCCTCATGCTCTGGGAATAAATCCATGTGACTCAATTTTAGAACGTCCTCAAGCACTGAAGGGAATCATTTCAACTCTATATAATAATTTTTTAAATAATCAAAATTCATTTTCCTCAGTTTTAAAAGGAGAATGGGAGACTGAGTTAAATTTAACACTTTGTGACAGTCTTTGGTTTAGCATTTTAAATAGGGTTCACACATCTTCTGTCAGTGCTAAGCAGTCATTTTGTCACACCTGCAGCCAGACGTTAGTCTGGTTTTGTCTGTCTTTTATGTTTTGTTTGTCACTTCCTGCTTTATTTTGTTAAGTTTCCCCTCATGTGTCTTGTCTGTCGTCTTTACTTCCTGTTCCCTGATTGTTCTGACCTCTTACCTGATTACCTGTCTCCGCCCTGATTTGCTCCACCTGTGTCTCATTGTCTTCCCTCCCTTTTGTGTATTTAAACCCTGTCTCTTCCCCCTGTCAGTCACCAGTTTGTAACTCCTGTAGTTCTTACCAGCGTTTTGACCTCGTTTGTTCGTTTGCCTGCCTGTTTTTAACCTGTTTTTGGATTCCTCGGTTTCTCGTCTTCTGCCTGCTCCCTGTCTGGTTTTTGTCTGCCTCTTCTGATACCTGGTTTTGACCTTCTCGCCCTGACTACCGGTACGTGAGTTTTGCCTTGTCCTTATGTCCTGTTGCTCGATTGATAGCCTGCCTGTGCATGACCTGTTTTCGTCCCTGACCTCCCTTTGCTTTTCCCTAGTCGGGAAAGAAACCCCTAACACCGCTCGGGGAGACGGGCTGTCGCCCTCGATCCGGAGGACGAATCAGAGGAGGATTTCATCCACCTTTATCCTCAAGATTCTGTCACTAATAATATTATTTCACCTGTGTGTGATTAATAAATCTTTTGAATCATACTCCTGGTGTTTGAGTTCTGCATTTGGATTCTGTGTTTGTACTAACGCCATTACAGTACAAACTGGCCAAAGTATGAATCCAGCAGAACTCTCTCAGGTTAAGGAGGCTATTCAGTCCCAGGGGCACAGGCTAGGGGGACATGATCAGGCTCTCCACACCTTACTCGACAAAATGAACCAGCTTACTACTCAGGTCGCTCTACTCACTAGTACCCAAGCTGCGGCTGCAGCTGTGTCAGGCGAGAGTCAGGCCTCCAATCCGCCCGTTCGAGACTCGGCTGAGCCGAACATTCCGGCGCCATCCAAGTATTCTGGTAATCCTGATACCTGTCGAGACTTTTTTACCCAGCTCCAGTTAATTTTTGATTCCCAACCTGTTCGTTTCGCTAAAGACTCTGTTAAGATTGCTTATGTGGCTAGTCTGCTGGAAGGCCCTCCTCTCAGTTACTTTAACGCACTTTTTGAACAAGGTTCCCCTGCTGTACAATCTTTTTCGGCCCTGGTATCCGAACTCAAACGGGTATATGACCACCCGGTTCGGAGCCAGTTCGCTGGTCATCAGATTATGAGGCTTAGACAGGGAGAACGGACTATCAGGCAGTATGTGAGCGCCTTTCGTTCACTAGCAGTTGAATCAGGGTGGAACAACCAGGCCCTGATCACTGCCTTTTTGACCGGCCTTAATCACTCTGTTGGCCGTGAGATGGCGCTCCGCCAACAGCTTCACTCCCTAGACGATGTCATCACCGAGGCTATCCGGGTCGCTGATCAGGAATTAGTTTGGCAGTTTGAGGAACCAGAGGTCAGCTCTTTGTCCAGTAGGGGACCTGGTCGTGAGATGGTACGCTCTCCGGTGGCCAAGACCGGTGGTAACAAGGAGGAGCCTATGCAGTTGGGACGGACTCACATCTCAGCGGAAGAACGCCGTCGACGCATGTCTGAGGGGCTCTGCCTGTACTGCCGACAGAGTGGACACAGAGTAAGCAACTGTACTTTAAGACCGGATGTTAAGACAGGTGGGGGGTCGCTATTGAGCCGAACTGTGTGTCTATCCACTGTCACTCGTCCGTTTCCTGTGGTTCTTCTGTGCTCTGATTCTCTGTCTCTCCAGCACCCCGTCCTGATCGATTCCGGTTCCGACGCTAATCTTATGGACCAGAACCTGGTACTTAAGTTAGGACTCAGCTCTACTCCGATCCAGACGTTAGTCTGGTTTTGTCTGTCTTTTATGTTTTGTTTGTCACTTCCTGTTTTATTTTAAGTTTCCCCTCATGTGTCTTGTCTGTCGTCTTTACTTCCTGTTCCCTGATTGTTCTGACCTTACCTGATTACCTGTCTCCGCCCTGATTTGCTCCACCTGTGTCTCATTGTCTTCCCTCCCTTTTGTGTATTTAAACCCTGTCTCTTCCCCCTGTCAGTCGCCAGTTTGTAACTCTTGTAGTTCTTACCAGCGATGCGCGCAGAGGAAGCGGAGGGGAAAGTCCGGTCCACTTCGGTGTGTCTGTGGACCTCTCCCTCAGTGATCACATGTATCATCCACCTGCCGCGGGCCCGTGGCCCCTGTTCCATCAGTAGACCCTGTATTTAAGGGTCTGGTCTGTGCAGTACTGGGTCAGTGTCTTCACTGCACCACGGACATGAGATGCCCAGGCGACGGGCACGCGCACTGTGAATGCATGGCCTCCGTGAATTTTCCGTGGACATTTGAGGTTTCATAGTCCATACATTTATCATCCTACATAATCCTACACTGTGTGACACCATGTACATGTACCTGTATGAGTTCCCACCGTCATAAAAGCTGAGCTTTATGCAGACCTGTTCAGTCCAGTACAGCTGACTTCCGGACTTTTATCTCCATCCTTCATTCATCAGACTCCGGTTTGTTCCCCTTAGTTGTTGTTTCTGTTCATAAATCCATTTTTCCCCTTCCACATGAGCATTTCAGTTTTATCCATACACATCCTAGAAATACTGTGGTCAGTGACCGGAGAAGCAGCGCGAGTGAAGCGTCAGATTCAGAGGTACCCGAATCGGATGTGGAGACGGCGATAATGGATCGGATGCTGGACGGCCGTAATGGATGATTGACAGGTGGCTCAGTCAGGTTCGGCCAATTATTTCATTCGGACCAACTAAAATGATTGGTCAGACTTTTATCAGAAATATACGAGAATTAAACATTTTTGAGTTTCAATACCTGGTGGATTTCTTTTACATTTTAGTTTGACACACACTTAGGAGCATTTTAAGATGACAAAAGAAAAGTGTAAAAATGCCACATCATACGGTATAGCTTTAATAGTGTACATTTAAATTATAATCAATAACAATACTGATTATGCTTTTCTTTGCTCCTTAAGGACTCTGAAGAGGCCTCGTATGGAGACATGCCCCTTGAAATCATCATTGGGTCTGCACCCTCTGAACTTGCCTCGACTCCAAGTGCTGCCTCTTTCAACATCGTCATTGACGGGGAAGTTGTTATGAAAGGCTTGCCAAACCTCTCAAATGCTGTGTGCATCATGTTCGGCCTGACCTAGGCCCTCCACCTCAACTATCCGAAGTGCATGAAGTAGACGTTCCTCTTCATCCAGCAGATTCTCCTCAAGTTGAGTGCCGATGAACTTAAACCAAAGCTGCAATCTTTAAAAAATGACCTTGAAATGTAAATGTCATGCCATACTGTTGATGTGTTTTTACAAGGCCAATGTTTTTGTTGTCATGTTCTGATGTTGTCAGCATCTAAAATGCACAAAAATGCTAGTCACACCTGCATTTCTAAATGCATGTATCTTGTAAAGGTTGGAAAAAAGTTTTTGTGAAATACTGCAAGTTCAGACTCGTAAGCAGATCTTACTTTTATTTTTGGTGCTCTTAAAAAGGTCTTAACGAGTCTTGAATTATCAATAAATTAGACTTGGCCACCCCATTGAAACCTTACTTCTTAAGTTTCAGTCACATTGTGCACTAATGCACAACATAGATTTTGTGGGGGGGTTTTTTCTTTTCTTCAGAGTACGTTTTGCCTGTTAAGAGAAACATGGCTGTTTAACAAGTAAATTGTATGTTATCTTGCACTGTTGCACTGCTAACCAAAGTTATTTGGTACTGTTTTATAAAAATAAATAAATAAATGCATTTAAATGTGCATGAGAACGTGTATTTATTATCAGTTGTAACATGAGTATAATTACATTATATGAAAGAAGTTTAGACATGTAAACTTAATCTTAAGTTACAGTAACATAAAAATATTAGTCATGAAAACATATAACACTAAGCTTTGATTGCTTAAACATTTACCTAATATCCCATTTCATTAAAATAAAACTGATTAGTATGAACAATTTGGAAATTAGTTGAGTGAGCTAATCAGTGTTAGTAAAGACTACTAATTGGCTATGTCCAATGAGCTTATATTGTTAAATTTATGGTATCTGCAAAACTAATCTTTATTGCGGGAACGAGTTTCCTTAAAAAACATTAGTATTCACAACTATTTGGGTTTACAGTGCATCTTATGGAATGTTTACAATGAAAACACAAACCAAATAATATTTCAAAATAATTCCCACCAATAGATTATATATTGGTGGGATGTGTAAGTTTGAATTATTCTGATCCAAATATTATCTTAAAAACTGCTACCAGTGATTGCTTCCATGTTGAATACGAGTTACCTCTTTTGACTTCTGAAAAATTAACAAATAAAACAAACCAGTCTTTTAAATGGCTCTTTGAAAAAAACGGCTCCTCAAGATCTGGCTCCCTTCAAAGAACCATAAATTCCATCTCTAGTGTGTGGGTGGTTTTATCTCAGTATGTTACTAAAAATATAGTAGTTTTAATTTTGACCAATTGCATAACATCTACTTTAGCAATCTAACTACATACTGTTATTCATTATGAATCATGAAAAGGTTGCTGAGATGTCTTATAACCTCACTTCTTACAGGATAGGCTTCTTCACATAACTGTCCTGTATAAACAGTTGTATCCTGTTGGGCCAGAGTTGCATTTTAATATAAAGAAAAAATAATGAGTTGAGTTGGAGAACTGTTCAAAGGTAATGGATAAAAGAAATTCTCCATGATGCAAGAGTTGTGCTTTGTGCAGGCAAGCATCTGTCTTCTTCATCTCTCACATTGTGAACATGATCTCAGGGTGTTTCTGTGCCCTACATATGCTGCTGGCAGCCATCACTTCATATCCTCACTGGACAGGAATGCGGATCGACTTCTGAACCCCCCATTTACTGACCACTACCTCATGAATTCCCTTCTCCTTATTTCACCCTCCACTTTATTCTCTTTTCGCTCTTAAAACTCCTTCCTTTCTCGTTGTGCTTCTATTTCCCCATCCTCCTTTTACTCTCATCTACTTTCTTTTCTTCTTTCAAACTCAAACCTCCAATTTGAACAACTCCTCCACTCCTCGTCATCTTTTCCATCCTTCAGCTCTTCTCATCTGTATTCTCTGTCTCTTTTGTATCTTTTAGCAGCTTCCTGACTGACTTCACTGACTCATCCTCAGTCATCATCTCACTTTGAAAGACTCATTATTCTCTCTGCATGCATCATTTACAACAGTTACATTCAAAGACACAAGAAAACTCTTCCTTACATACATACATTTGCATACATGAGTAGTTGTAAAAGGAGCTTTAAAACTTTTTTTTTTTATTTTATATGTATTTATTTTTTCCCAAACAGAACCAAAGCACTGACTTTGATAGTTTCTGATTTGGACCACAACATATCCCTGGTCCTTTTCTTGTACTTCATCAGTGATCATACCCTCCTTCTTTTATTCCCTTGGACACCTTCTGGAAAAGAACCGATTTTCAATATTCATATCCGAAAACTTGTTGATATATCTTCTAATGTTTAGCAGAATGTGTGTTTCCCATTCCAGAGATGTGAACTTTTCTTTGAATTCATTCATCCCCACTAGAACAGATCTTGTCTCCGCTCCTGCTGAGCAACCTGGAGTAAAACAAGAAAATGAGATACATATTCTGAATGTATACAAGTCCAATGAATCTTAATAAAGCCAGAATAACATCAGCATGCCTTCATAATCTCCAAATATACAATGGAATATACTGTTGACATGACATCCACCAGAGTCAGAAAACTGTCATACGTAGAATAACAGTGAAATATTAGTTTGTATGCAGTAGTTGCTGAAGCTGTTTTTCAGTAAATTGAGTTCTCCAGGTAAATTAAATCTCATGTCCTGACAAGACATGTCAAGTGCATAGACAAATCAAGTGTATATAGGTGTTTGTGGGAGGTCTACATCAAGGACTGAGGATACATCAGGTAATGGTTTTTATGAGTTGGGGTATTTCGAAACCTCCACTGTCTTGACTGGTTCATCTTTTTTTTTTTTTTTTTTTTTTTTAACTTCCTTGTTCCATTAGGGAATTTTTTCCTCTGTATTTGATCCATCCCAATAGGGTGGGATGGCTCTGAGCAGCACCTGGAGACCAACTCTAGATCTAACACACTACACTGGTCAAGGGCACTGAGATTTAACCTGGAATACAACCTTTTGGCAGCAAGTGAAACTAAAGGACTCAGAAGAAACCTGTGTGAAATGTGGAAAACATACAAACTCCAAATATGAGGTCCTGCTCTGACTGGGAATGTAACCCAGAGGGAATATAGGTACTGTGCGTTTGGACGATTGGGTCTCTGACCACTAGCAAAGGTATGGTTTCTACGAATACATATTTATGCAAGAAATCTACAAGTAATTTTGTAAAAGTGTTGAAATATCTGTACAATCAGCAGTCAGAGACCTCCCGCTCATTTTGACTCATTTGGCTCATTTTGATTGTTTATCAGTCAGGTGTCTCTTAAACAACAACCCCTGTCAAGTTAGTTTAGTTACTGGCATCACATGAGGTAATGTCAGCAGGATAGCAAACACACACCAGATATGATAATGACCGCAGAAAATAGCCAGGCCAGTAAAAGGCATAAAATACACTGCCTGGCCAAAAAAAGTTGATACCTGGATTTAACTAAGCAAAAAGATACGAGCCTCCTATTGGATAATTACTGCACGGGCGATTATCTTTCAGCTAGCAACAAGTTATTTAATCCCAACTGATGCAATGAGTCGCTTCTCATTTCTGAAACAACTATGTTGACAGACACATCCTGTGGTTCTGTTTGAGAAGGGTCAAATTTTTGGCATGAATCAAGCAGAGAAAACATCTAAGGAGATTATATAAACTACTAAAATTGGTTTAAGACATGTCCAATGCATTATTAAAAACTGGAAGGATAGTGGGGAACCATCGTCTTCAATGAAGAAATGTGGTCAGAAAAAAGTCCTGATTGATCGTGACTGGTGATCACTTTAACATTTGCTGAAATGAAATCAAAGAAAAACAACAATAGAACTCAGGGCTATGTTTAATAGTGAAAGTAAGAGCATTTCCAAAAGTACAATGCGAAGGGAACTCAAGGTATTGGGACTGAATAGCTGTGTAGCCTTAAGAAAACCACAAATCAGTGAGGCTAACCAGAAAAAAAGGTTTTAATTTGCTAGGGAGCATAAAGATTGGACTCTGAAGCAATGGCAGAAGGTCATGTGGTCTGATGAGTCCAGATTTACCCTGTTGCAGAGTGATGGACGCATCAAGAAGAGAAGCAGATAAAATTATACACCGATCATGCCTAATGCCTATTGTACAAGCCTGTGGGGGCAGTGCTATTGTGGCGGCATAGGGGTGTAAGCGATGAAGAATGAAAGGACCAAATGAGAATATAAACTAATATTTAGTAATTGGCAACTGGAACTAATCAAATTAACCAAATGATACAACTTAATATAACAAAAGGAACCAACAACGCCACCCCAGGAATTGCACCTGGAGAATAAAAGGAAATGTAAGGCATGCAGGTAAGTTGGCTCCAAAAACAGGACATGAGACGTGATTGAAAAATATATAAATTAGTTTATTTTGCCAGTAGAAATTCTCTTTTCTTTTAAAAAGACTAATCCATGCACATATTACAAAAGAAAGGCTAAATGAGGCTGGAGACAGGTAGGTGAGCGACAGCTAGTGCCAAAGCAAACAAACCAAAAGAAATCACCCAATACGCGTGGACAAAAACCCTCAGTGACATTAACCGCTCCCAGGACACAGCAGACGAAGAAGGGGAACCAGCCACCAGCACCACCACCAGTCTCCAGCAACTAAAATGAAGAAAAAGATAAACAAGTCAATAAACAAGTCACAATGTAATAAAACCAATCAAATACAAACTAATTACATAAAGAATTCAAAATAAACAAATTGAAACTAAATAACAGATCCAAATAACAATGATTAATAAGAAAAAGAAATCAAATACAAACTAATTATATAAAGAATTCAAAATAAACAAATTAAAACTAAATAACAGATCCAAAGGACAACAATGATGAGTAATTGCACAGACATGTCATTCACACAATTAAAACAGGACACGCAGCACAGTAAAAGGCCTCGGTGCGCTGCTCTGAAGTGCAGCGCGTGCACAGAAATCACACGGCGGCAGCAGGCCCGACGCACACGCCGGCAGAGCGCAGCCAAGCGACAGCCAGCTAGCCGCAAGCAGCAGCTAACAATAAGTCAGTGTGGGGGAGACGCATCGGTCGGCCCACGCAGCAGGAACACCACAGAGAACAACACTCATGCGGGACAAAACAGCAGTAGCCACGCGACTCACTCCTAATCATAGAGAACGATGGTAGTGTTAAACGTACCAGAGGATGTGTCGGTCGCTAGCTATGCTAACACATACCTGATTCCATACGGACGAGACACAGACAGGAAGGGGCGGAGGGAGACAGAGAGAGAACGCCGGCCCCAGCCTTCAATTACCACCTGCAGCCACAGCAGTATTAGCCACCAGACAGCACCAACTATAATGCAGAGAGAGAGCGGACACATACCAAGCCAGATGCAGATCGCCCAATTATGCCGAAACAGCACTGAAGCAGCGGTCCTGACAAAACAACACAAATGCTGTGAGCACAGTCAAACAATATGAGCAGCAGTATGGGGAAGCAGCAGATAGCCATACCTGCAAGACCAACACGTTGAGCCCGGATGTGACGCACCAGCGGAATGCGGAAAAGGAAGAACCGGTGAGAAGATCGCCCTTTATATATCAGCACTCCCCTCCTCTCATTGACGTTATTAGCAGGGCTGCTCACAATAATCTATCCTGCTACACTATGATCTGGGGTTGCTGCAGTTGGTCAGGTCTTGGTTCAGCAAAATTATGTGTCCAAAGAATGAGGTCAGCTGATGACCTGAATACTGAAAAAGGTTATTCAATCAATGGATTTTTTCTTCTCTGATGGCATAGGCATATTCCAAGATGATAATGCCAAGATTCATCTGGCTCAAATTGTGAAAGAGTGGTTCAGCGAGCATGAGACATCATTTTCACAAATGGATTTGCCACCACAGACCTTAACCCCACTGAGAATCTTCGGGATGTGCTGGAAGGCTTACTTTTCACAATAAAAGCTGTAAGCATTTGGACTGTGACTGGGCAGAACATTTCACTATCAGGATACTCAATGAAAAGGCTTACAGTTATTCATATCATTATTTACTTTAACATTACATTGTTTCATCCTGATGAAATCGTTAACATTAGTAAAAGGAGAATAACACCAGTGTCAAATGACAAAATGAAATGGACATCATGGTCAACAAATTAGATTTCTTGATGTTGAATTTCATCACACAGACACAGCCATAGCAATTTATCAACATTTTAATCTGGAAACGCTAAATATTGTGTATTTCAGTAAGTAATGGTAAACTCCAATGGTCTTATTAAGATAACAAAAGACCACAAGTACAGTTATTTATTGATCAAAACAAAGCAGTGAACATCATAATGCCTCCTGGATGATGTAATGAATTTCAGTGGAAGTCAGTTGGACCAAGGCTTTTCTGAAACCAGCATCTAGTGTCTATTCGAACTTCAACATGTTCTTGTTGCCCCTGAGCCAGAATATAACTGAGTTGAAAATAATTTGTGCTAAAGTTTTTTTCATTAATTGTAATCCATAAAGACCCACATAAACAGTCACTAAAACAGTAATAATTTCTTAACCACTATCAATACATGTAAATAACTGTTGTAAAATGCTGACAATTAACTCAACTTTAATCTGAGGTTTTATGAATATCTACATGAGCAGCAAATTAAATGTAAGAAAATGCATGATTTTCACTGAAAATATGCAAAATACAGAGGAAAATGTTATAATACATGGAAATAAATTACTTAAGAAAGGCTGAAAGGTTAATTAGAGAGGAAAAATTCATTTAGGAACTGCCACAAAAATAGCAATGGGTCTTCATGGGTTAAAGATTCGTGTTAGTAGTATGTCCACCATGTAATTAGTGCATGTAGAGAGTGACATTTAATTGCCATCCTATTGAAAGCAATGTGTGTCTGTTTTCTCAAAAGATACTACTTTATAAAGAGTTTTGACTATGAATAATTGTCAGGACAGGAAGAGTTTGTTCAAAACAGCTGTCCTCCTTTAGCTCCATCAGCACCCACAGATTTCCTGCAGCTGTTTTCTTCCAAGCCTCCTTAAATTTAACCTTGTTTTCTATTCAGTATCGCCAAATGTTTGGGTTCAGTGCCCAGCCCTCCAGATGACTGCTGCAGCAGCTGAACAGCAGCTGAGTCAGACAAAACCAATGTGGGATTATAGTCAGGGTATGATGGGCATCACTGCACAGAGTTCCCTGAGTGCTGCAGCTCCAACCACAGGCATGATCCTGGGTGGGGCAGCAGGGTGGGTCAGGGGTACGCAGAGGAAGGGGGGCACTCAATGCAAATATAGTTTTGACATTTCTTCTAAAGAAAGACAATGATTCATGTAAAATCACTACATTATGATATGATTTACTCTTACAGTGTGGCACAGACACAATTTTAGTCAACACAATGTGATTCAAAGCTCATGCAGATAGAGTGTATTTGTGTGCATTTCAGTAGTTTATGTCACGTCCCAACGTGATATCATGAAATCGTGTAAATATACATGTCACTTTTAATTAGCATGTTATCTGTACGCATTATAAGCTTTTCAGGTGTATGTTCACACCGCATTAAATACCACACACTGAGGGTTAGGGTTTGGCTCAGGGTAAGGGTTAGCAGTTATGGATATGTGCACCGGCACAAAATTGGCATAAATTGACACGCGATCAAATGGCACTGAATAACAAGCAAAAGGACGAAAATGCGCATCTATAGCACACCAAATGCCATAAGAACTGGCATGACATACAATGCCATGTCATGAGATTAGTCTGCATGTCCACACATTTATCTCCATCTTTTGTGTTTTCAGTCCATTTGCACCTCCCAGTGGTGTTGTTGGATCATCACATTCTCACTGTCACTTAGACTCAAGTTATCATTAATCACTCCCCACACCTGCCCTTAATCTCCACTTGTTAGGGACTAAGCAGTAAGGCAACCAGGAGACAGGATTAAAGGGTCAATTGTGGGTTTTTATTCACCCAAAAAGATATTCAAAAATGATTACAAATTATAGTTTTAAAGGTCCTGTACTCAGAATTCATTTAAAGTGGATTGAATTGGCACCTTCTGCCAGAATTGGTGGAATTTTTAAGGGACAAAGACTCCGCTTCCCATGAGCACTACTGTCGTAAGTGCTCATGGGATACTCTTTACAACTCTGCATGTCTTTTTTCAAGACCGCAACTTGCAGGTGCAAAGTGATGTTTGAAACGAGACAACAAACAAACTTCATCAAGTCCGTTTGTTGCATAGTTTAGTAACTAGCGTGAAAATGAAAGTGAATCCAAGCAAAGTCCAACTCCTGCTTCTATGTCTCTTTTACTCCAGAGCTCCGGACTGTTACTCTTAAGACGTGTCCCAATAATATGCATTTGCACTAGCTTTTCCACAAAGTATTCAAGCATTTTCATAAATGACTTAAGTCATTCAACATCTTCATCATTCTGCATTCACAGTATTTGACTTTTATATTTGTCTTGTTCCTGAGGGGCAGTTTAGTATTCAGGCCCCGGCATGAACATTAAACTCCATACAGAACCATTTCAGTCTCACCTTAAAAAGCCCGTAGTTTGGGACTGAAACAATGCTCCAAATACAACATATTACCGACGCCAAAGTGGATAACACAGAAGTGTTTACTAAGTGTTTGACTGAGCTACCAACAGCCACTATGGTAAAATACAATGTTCCAATGCATATGGATGAAGAAAAGAAGCATTCTATACCTGTGTAGAAGGAAGAGGGCCAACTCCGGGTCTGTTTTAATTCCTTTTGACTCCCTTAGTTCTCTCCATCGGTTCAATGTAGAGGTTTACTGGTGTTTTAGCCAGTGCTCTATCATTCTCCCGTTTAGTTTTCTTTTTCTTTCTGCCAGTCCAGCTCCGGTTCCAGTGTCCACCATTACAACAAAAGAAATTATTTTCTTTAGGAAAAAGGACAGACCTTACTCCTTACTCGTTAAGCTTACGTCTCACTACAAAACTCTGCCAGTTGGTGCAGTGTTTTCATAGTGACATAAGTCTGCCATAAATCAGTCCAGTCTTGTCCGACCCGACTAGGGTAACTGGAAATAGCATTTGGAAATAACCTATTTTGGTGCTGATAATATCATTTTAAATTATGGACTACGACCAGGTATATGCACTATATTGCCAAAAGTATTTGCTCACCTGCCTTGACTTGCATATGAATTTAAGTGACATCCCATTCCTAGTCTGTGGGGTTCAATATGACGTCGGTCCACCCTTTGCAGCTATGACAGCTTCAACTCTTCTGGGAAGGCTGTCCACAAGGTTTAGGAGTGTGTTCATGGGAATTTTTGACCATTCTTCCAGAAGCGCATTTGTTAGGTCACACACTGAAGTTGGACGAGAAGGCCTGACTCTCAGTCTCCGCTCTAATTCATCCCAAAGGTCTTCTCTCGGGTTGAGGTCAGGACTCTGTGCAGGCCAGTCCAGTTCATCCACACCAGACTCTGTCATCCATGTCTTTATAGACCTTGCTTTGTGCACTGGTGCACAGTCATGTTGGAAGAGGAAGGGGCCAGCTCCAAACTGTTCCCACAAAGTTGGGAGCATGGAATGGTCCAAAATGTCTTGGTATGCTGAAGCATTCACAGTTCCTTTCGCTGGAACTAAGGGGCCAAGCCCAGCTCCTGAAAAAAAAAACCACACCATAATCCCCCCTCCACCAAACTTTACACTTGGCACAATGCAGTCCGACAAGTATCGTTCTCCTGGCAACCACCAAACCCAGATCCGTCCATCAGATTGCCAGATGGAGAAGCGCGATTCGTCACTCCAGGGAATGCGCCTCCACTGCTCTAGAGTCCAGTGGCGGCGTGCTTTACACCACTGCATCCGGCGCTTTGCATTGCACTTGGTGATGTATGGCTTGGATGCAGCTGCTCGGCCATGGAAACCCATTCCATGAAGCTCTCTGCGCACTGTTCTTGAGCTAATCTGAAGGCCACATGAAGTTTGGAGGTCTGTAGCGATTGACTCTGCAGAAAGTTGGCGACCTCTTCACACTATGCACCTTAGCATCTGCTGACCCTGCTCCGTCAGTTTACGTGGCCTACCACTTTGTGGCTGAGTTGCTGTCGTTCCCAAACACTTCCACTTTCTTATAATACAGCTGACAGTTGACTGTGGAATATTTAGGAGCGAGGAAATTTCACAACTGGATTTGTTGCACAGGTGGCATCCTATCACAGTTCCACGCTGGAATTCACTGAGCTCCTGAGAGCGACCCATTCTTTCACAAATGTTTGTGAAAGCAGTCTGCATGCCTAGGTGCTTGATTTTATACACCTGTGGCCATGGAAGTGATTGGAACACCTGATTCTGATTATTTGGATGGGTGAGCGAATACTTTTGGCAATATAGTGTATCTAAAAATGAGACTTTTTAAGATCATGCAGAAAGTCTGTACAGGACCTTTAACAATAAGGATATAAAATAGGTCAACATAACAGGATTGTACTCAAAATAATAGCAACTGTGGCTGAGACCAAGAACCGATGCATCAAATAATCTGACCAAAACTGACCTAACAAAATGAGAAAAGGGTGGAACATATATAGTGGCTAGGCCAAACCATTAAACATGAAAGGGGAAAACGAAATGGACTTTAACTATAACTAAATACAACTAAAGCTTTGGTAAAACTGGATCCCCCCCATGATAAAACTTAATCCCCCATGACATCACAGCACACGGTTTGTTCTGATGAGGTTGCTGTGGTATTTAATCTCACTCCACCCTTGGCCAAGCCTTTTTGCCACATCAGGACAGGGATGAGACACTCCACCACACCCGGTAACTCAAACAAAGAAACAAAAGGATTGTAAAATCACAAAACATAACAAATAATTTGTCACCCTACACTGTTCATACATGTGCACCTATATAACCAGTATATGATTAAAAAAAACAAATACATTCATTCATTCATTCATTATCTGAACCCGCTTTATCCTCACTAGGGTCACGGGGGTCGCTTGGAGCCTATCCCAGCTACTTACAGGCGAAGGCGGGGTACACCCTGGACATTTCGCCAGTTCATCGCAGGGCTGACATATAGAGACAAACAATCACTCTCACATTCACACCTATGGGCAATTTAGATTAACAAATTAACCTATCAGTGCATGTCTTTGGATTGTGGGAGGAAGCCAGAGTACCCGGAGAGAACCCACGCAGACACGGGAAGAACATGCAAACTCCACTCAGAAAGGTCCCACCCCCTTTCGACTGGTGTTGGAATCGAACCCAGGACCTTCTTGCTGTGAGGCACAAGAGCTATCTACTGCACCACCGTGTTAAATACAAATTTAACTAAACTGTGTATGCTGAATGACTGATTGAATGCAACTAAAAATATCATGTGGTGTCAACCAAGGTTATAGAAATAATGAGATATGAAAACTAATGAGGCGTTTGTGGAGATATTGTTTAATGTGTGGCTGTGTCCATCACACCACTCACTCACTCTGCCCTTCACTCCCTGTTGGTTTGTTTTGTGCATCTACTAGCATGTTTAATTTGTGCCTGTCCTTTGCTTGCTTCAACTCAGTCACACATCCTGTTTTGTGTTTTTTCTCTGCCATTTTTGGAACTCAATAAAGAGACTTTTTCTGTTAAACTTTCAAGTCTGCTTGTGGGTCCTTCATCTGTTGTGACAGACCAAACTGACCAGAAATGGACCCAGCTGACTTGGACCTCCTCAAGACCACAGCTTTCCAACTCTGCTTGCAAGAAGAGCAGCTGACCCACCTCCAGCCAGCGATGCAGACGGGCAAGTAACGGGCGTGTGTTTTTCCCCTCACAGAACATATGATGCCATCATTGACCTGTTACCAGGGACAACACCCCCACGGGGCAGGTTAGATAATCTCTCGGGCCCCAAGACTCAAGCGATGTCTGAGTACATCAATTCCTCTCTCCGGGCCGGGCTGATCCGACCCTCCTCCTCTCCTGCGGGGGCCAGGTTCATTTTTGTGGAGAAGAAGGATGGCTTCCTCCGCCCATGCATCAATTACTGGGGCCTCAATAATATCAGTCCACAACAGGTACCCGCTTCCACTCATCTCTTCTACCTTTGAACAGCTGCAGGGTGCCTGTATTTTCACCAAGCTTGATCTGCGTAACACATTTCGAGTGACAGCATGGCAGTGACAGCGTGGCAGTCATGGGTGAGCTGAGAGGACTAACCTCACTTACAACTGGGTTCGAACCATGATTCTATTGTTTTGGTGATCTAAGAAACAACTATTATGGAGGTGTGTGTGGACTGCAAACTTGCCTACTCACAAATGAAAGATGATATTCATCTACTGAAGTCTGAGCTCCGGAAAAGAGACGAGATGATCGGAGAGTTCGCTTCCATAGCTGCTGCTCAGTCCAAGCAGATTTCATATATGCAGGCATCCACCCTGGCTGCTTCAACAGCTCAACTACCCTCCTCCTTGGTGTCCCAGATGGTGTCGGACTCTGCGACCACTCTCCCCTGGGTGTCGTCGATGAATCCCGGTGCCTTACTGGCCCACCTGGAAGGTCCAATGGCGGAGGAGAATCAGTCCCCAGGCCTGAACCAGTTGCAGGGGCATTGAGCACCACCGCCGCCACCCGGGACCGGGCCGCTACAACACCGCCGCTGGCTGCCCCAACGTTCCCAGTGGATCCCTGGGCTCTCACCGGAGCCAGGCCAAAGGCTCCGCTTCACAGCTCCACACCGAATCGGGATGACCCAGGGCATCGGCCCTCCTGGACAGAGGTGGTGCGCCGCTGCAAAAAGAGGGATTCAGGTGGGACATCACTGCAGCCTCCAGCCCTGATTTCAACCGGCCTGGACCCACCAAAGTCAGCACCTCCTCCCGCCACTTCCCCTACTTCATCCCCGTTTGCCGCCGGGTTCCCTTCATCCCGAGTTTCTCCACTGGCCACCACCAAACCTTCGCCTCCTTCAGCGGTGGCTCCTCCATCTGCGGGCGCTGCTCCGCTTACTTCAGCGGGTCCCCCACCAACAGCCAGGGCGGCTCGCCTGCTCACTCCTCCCGGGTCCATCATCACTGCTGCAGCCGGTCCTGGTCAGACTGCTCGCTGATCCTCCACAGGCAGGGACCGCCGCAGAATGCTGAAGGAGGCCGTCCTGAGGCGTTCAGGGGAGCATCATCGAGCCTCCCTGGCTGCGCACACCTGTCTGTCCATGCAGACCGGTCCGACCACAGCAGCAGTGGCAGAGGGAATTGAACCCCCTCTGTCCGCTTTGGTCAGTCCACCTTCACCCGCATCTTCAGCGCCACGTTCCCTCTTTCCCCCAAGCACGTTAATTTTCAGTAACTCCATAACCAGGTACATCCACTTCTTTAATGTGGTCACACACTGTCTTCCTGGTGCCACCATCTCCGTTGTCCTGGACAAACTCCTCTCCCTTTTGCCCTCACTGCCCAGCTCTATACACAGAGTTGTGGTGCATGTGGGGACAAACGACACAACCCGCCAGGAGTCAGAGTGCACCAAAAACAATTTTAACCTCCTCTTTGATGTTTTAAAGGATTGTGGAAAGACTGTTTTTATTTCTGAGCCAATACCAACTTTCGGTCACGGAGCTGGTCATTTTAGCAGACTCTTCAGCCTTCACACCTGACACCAAACCGCTTGCAGGAAACACACTACTACAACTTTGGTTTTATTGATAATTTTAACTTGTTCTGGGAGCGCCCCTCACTTTTTAGCAGAGATAGTATTCATCCAAACAGGCAGGGCAGCCAAATGTTGTTAACTAACCTACAGTACACTATGCGGCACCCACAGGACTGACTAATTACACGGGAAACTCCACCACCCTCCTTTCCTTCCTCAGTGACTCCAACCCCTGTTCCCTGTCACAGTTCCCCCCACTGCCCCTTCCCATTATCACACCCCCACCAAGTGGAAATCCCAACGCCATCCCTCACCTCTGCACCCTGCCCATGGCCCACAGACAGTACATCACTTCCAACCAATATACCCACCATCATTTCATATCGAAGGCAAACCACTTATCCACCATCACATCCTTCGGCTGCAAACTCAAAAAATCTGATTTTACTACCTCGGCAACATATGTTAACTCCCACACCATCTTTTACTCCTGTACATTTTGGCCTTTTAAACATTAGATCTTTAAACAACAAATCCTTTTTATGTCATGATTTTATTTCTTTTAATTAGATTTTTTTTATAATCACAGAGACTGTGTTTGCACTGCCTTACATGCCTACAGCTAATGGTGCATTCAGTTGCACTCGTAAACCAGAATTTTAAAGTCGGAAAAGCATTGAAATCTAGCATCTACAAGCATAAAGTTGGGGTTGTTGTTTCATTTCATTAACTCTCAATTTTTAAAAAAAAAAAATTCCATGTTGCCCGATGTCCCGATTTTTAAACTGGGAAGGGCTAAGTTTGGATGTTATGTTTTTGGAGCTCCATGTTCTGACTTCCAATGTAGGTGCAACACACCATCTCAACTCCAAGATATCGCCCAGCAATATCTTCAGGGAAATGATAGGAGGACACATATTTTTGGGACCTGTTGAGTCTGTTTCTAGAGAGTACATTTGTTTGGCTGCAGATGGAATTTTTTTTTTTTTTTTAATCAATTAGGTTTATTGTTGGAAAAATAAAACAAATGTACATACTTACAGAGGGAATTCCCTCATTCAAAGTGTGAATTTCCTTTCACATTTCATGCCATGTAGCCTATACTTATAACCCTAACCCCTATTGATATGAATCGATTGTTTAAGTGTATACTTATGTTATCATACACATTGTTATGTTTACAATCATTTACATGAAGCCACAATTATGAGTTTTATTTTATTATTAAGTTTTGCGCATAGGTTCTAAAACTGAACCCTGCAGTACACCACAGGCAATCTGGGTTTTGGAGGATGTGTGGTTGCCTGTGGTGACCACAAAGGTTCTATCTGAAAGGTAAGAATAAAACCAGCTAAGCTCCTTATCTCTGATGCCAACCCAGGTTCTAAGACGTTCAATTAAAATATTATGATCCACAGTGTCAAAGGTGGCACTGAGATCTAAAAGAATTTAAAAAAGCGCTCTCTCGTCTGTAAGCTGCTAAAACAAGGTCATTGGTGACCTTGAGGAGGGCTGTTTCTGTACTGTGAAAAGGTCTAAAACCAGACTGAAATTTCTCAAAGAGATTGTCTGTCATACCTGCAGCCAGACGTTAGTCTGGTCTTGTCTGTCTTTTATGTTTGTTTGTCACTTCCTGTTTTATTTTGTGAAGTTTCCCCTCATGTGTCTTGTCTGTCGTCTTTACTTCCTGTTCCCTGATCGTTCTTACCTTTCACCTGATTACCTGTCTCCGCCCTGATTTGCTCCACCTGTGTCTAGTTGTCTTCCCTCCCTTTTGTGTATTTAAATCCTGTCTCTTCCCCCTGTCAGTCGCCAGTTTGTTACTCTTGCAGTACTTACCAGCGTTCTGATCTTGTCTGTCTGTTTTTGGATTCCTGTTTTTGACCCGTTTTTGCTTACCCGGTTTTTGCCTACTGCCTGCTCCCTGTCAGTTTTTCTGCCTCATCTGATTCCTGGTTCTGATCACCTTGCCTGACTTTTGGTACGTGAGTTTTTGCCTTTCCCTTATGTCCTGTCGCCTGATTAATAGCTTACCTGTGTATGACCTGTTTCCGTCCCTGACCTCCCTTTGCTTTTCCCCAGTCGGGAAAAAGACCCCGCTAACCACACGGGGAGACGGGTTGCCGTTCTCGGTTCGGAGGACTGATTCGAAGAGGAAATTTCCACCCATTATCCTCAAGATTTTGTCATTTATATTTTTCTTACACCTGTGTGTGACTAATAAATCTTTTGAACTTTACATTTTGACTCTGAGTTTTGCATTTGGATTCTGTGCCTGTACTAGCACCATAACATTGTTATGAGACATAAAAGCTAAAAGCTGGGTTGAAACCACTCTCTCTAAAACTTTAGATAAAAATGGGAGTTTAGAAATTGGTCTAAAATTATTAAGATCAGAAGGATCAAGGTTTGGTTTCTTTAAAAGGGGTTGAACCACAACATGTTTAAAAGAAGGGGGGGGGCAATGCCTTGTAATAAAGACTTGTTAATGACTGATAAAATACTGGGTCCAACTGTGTCTAAAACCTCTTTAAGAAATTTAGTGGGGATGACATCAAGACTGCACGTATCTGATTTCATATGAGAGATTATTTCAGTTAAAAATGACAGTGAAACTGGTTCAAAATTTTTAAAATAATTAAAAATTTCCTTACCTGTATCTAAAATGCGATCTGGGAGGGTGATCTGTTGCCGTATGTTTTTAATTTTGTTCAAAAAGAATTTTAAAAACTCCTTACACATGTCCTGTGAGGCGTCAGTAAAATGGCAGGGGGAAGGTGTAATGATAGAATCTATAACCTTAAATAAAATTCTGGGATTAGAACGATTTGCTAAAATTAAATTTGAGTAAAAACACGCTCTTGCTTCCTTAATTGCTTTTTGATAATTTTTTGTTGCAGCTTTCCAAATTTCTAAAAAGACATGTTGGCCTGTTTTCTTCCATTATCTTTCTTTTCTCCTGCAGTCTCTTTTCAGTTTAGCAGTGGACTCATTTAGCCAGGGCCACGTCGGTCCACAATGTGGACATCAGTCCACATTATGCTTGATCCTTACCTCCAGTTTTTGGTAGAGGTAGATCCCTCTGAGGTGGGGGTCGGGGCCGTCCTTCCTCAGCAGTCCCATAAGGACAAGTGGATGTTCTTATGACATGACCTGCGCCTTTATTTCACACCATCTCACACAACTATGATGTTGGTAACTGGGAACTGTTGGTGGTCAAAGATGCCCTAGAGGAGTGCAGGCATTGGTTGGAGGGGGCCGAACATCCTTTTCAGGTGGGTTGGAGGGGGCCGAACATCCTTTTCAGGTGTGGACAGACCATCGCAACCTTGAGTACATCTGGGGGGCCAAGCGCTTGAATGACCGTCAGGCTAGATGGACGCTGTTCTTTACCCAGTTTAATTTTAATCTCTATTATATATTTACATTTTCTCTTCTATTTACGCCCCAGTGAATACATGTTACTGACTTGACTTCTTCCCCAGAGTCTCTGTGCTTTATCGCCTCACAGGTTTTCCCAGGATCATCACAGGGATTCCTTGGATCATCTCTGGACCTGCTGCTGTGGTCCTTCTTCTATCCTGCCTTTATCGTCACTAATTTATCCATATAGTTATGATAGTGTTTATTATATAGTTCCATTGATGGGAGATGGTTTCTATTATTTGTACTAACTGTTGTAGTAGTAGTATATCCACTGTTAGTACTTGTATTTTTTGTAGTAGTAGTATTTACAGTCATGGACCTTTGTTCTGGTGTTTAGTAATTATACTACCACCAGTCGATCTACTTTTGACAGTTGTAGTTTAGTTATCTGTGCATCAACTGCATCCATGTGTCTCCCTCTCCTTCCCCCCTTCTCCCCCAGTCTCTCTCTATCTCTATTGCTCTCTCTTTTTCTCCTCCTTTACTCTCTCTCTTTAACCCCAAATGATCAAGGCAGTCATCCATCCTCCAGTAGTCTGGGTCTGCTCGAGGTTTCTTCTTTCTTCTTTCTTGAACCCTTCTCAAAAAAGCGATCTCGCAACTTTTTCAGAACTGCCTTAGTTTTTGTTTTATAAACCCGGAAAGATACAATGTCTGGAACTCATTTTTCACTTGGGACTTTTTCCCCACGTTACATATCTATCCATTCACGGGACTAACCACAACTGTCACGTGCAAAAAAAAAATTGAGATAGGATGTACGGTTATTGATTTATTACAATTTGTTTGGTTTTATACTTTTTCCACTTGAAACTGCCATTTGACCCCCTTAACATACTCCAAAACTCACCACATTTGCCAGAAATGTCATAGCCGGTGAACACTTTCATACAATTTCAAAATTAACCCCTTGGGTGCCAAAATGGACTCTGTAGCGCCACCTATGTACTAAAAAACACACAAAAACTGCCCTGGCAGGAAGTAGGAATGTCACAGACACATGAAACAAATGCCAAAATGTTGGTCTGATTGAGCCAACAAATCATACACTGACACCCATGAGCTAACTCCAACAGGAAGTTGGCAATCTGCCTTTCAAAGTGACTCTACCTTCCTGCAATTTCTGCTTATTAATTTCCAACACACAAGTTATCACACAAGTTATAAATATACAAGTTAAATCCCCACAAGTCTGCAGAATCCAAAAGTGAAATAATTTTTTAGATAGGACCCACGGTTATGGAATAATCATGATTTGTTGGAAGAGTACTTTTACTTTCAGTTTTCACTTTGAAAAAAGTACCTATAAAACTCTTACTGGTGCAAGTGTATAAGTGAGTGAAAACAGTGTAGTGGTAAGAGGGACTTCCTATTGTACAGGAGGTCCCAGGCAAAGAATTTTTTTTCCTGCACATTTTAAAACAGGTTTTGCTGCATTGTATTGTGGATATTTGACATTTTGCACACATTACAGAGTACACGGAGTACAGTTTTTCGAAATAAAAGCCTTATTAAAAATATTACATCATGACTATTAAATAACTTCTTCATTTTTATGCCAAATGCTCCACTGTTTCTACAGTTTTAGTTCATTAAAAATTATTTTCTCACAGACATACACACATGCACACACAATAGGGTTTTTTCAAAATAAAAGCCTTAAATGTGGTAAATCATGACTTTTATACTCAACTGTTTGTTTAATTTCAATTCATTCAGACTGATTCTGTCTTTCTCTCTCACACACACACATACACACACATACACACAGTAGGGTTTTTCCAAAATAAAAGCCTCATTAAAAAGTGATGGTGGTTTCAGCAGAGGGCTGCTGGTGTTCTGTACGAATGTAAGGAGGACAGACACAAAAGGGTGGGAGCTGGTATTGGGACGGAGAGGTGTGAGTGGAGCTGAAGTGTTGACGGTCACAGGAGGCAGAAAGCACGGGAGGCGGAATGTGCGGTGCAAGGTCCCGCCCAATGCTGCTTGCAGCATTAATTCCAAATTAAGTCCTTACTTGAGGAACAGATAAAACAAGTGTACTTCAAGAACACACAGCATCGCAGCTGCTTGTTTTCTGCAGTAAAGTACACAAATAAGAAAGAATCAAGCTTAAAAGAGCCTTATAAATTAGGGTCAGCCAATGTGCATATCTGCATGCATTCAGTGAAGGGAAGTTGGATTTCATATATAATTCACAGTAGTGGGTGAGAGGACTGCAGCCAGTGACAAATCTCAGTGCCCAATGAAAAACAGTGTCCAAGGGCTGGAGACATTTGGAGGACGCACTCAAATATAGCATGTCCCCGTAGTCAAAAATAGGCAAGGTCACTATCACTAATTTCTTTCTGACCCTGAGAGAGAAGCAGGTTTTGTTTCTGAAAAAATAACCCAAGCTTCACCCGAAGTTTAGTGACCATTTATTTCTATGGGCTTTAAATGAAAGTTCCTGATCTATTGTAAAACCTAAGTGCTTGTGATTTAAGACCTCATCTATAGGTTTTCCACTGGATGTTGTAATAGTTGTAATGTTCTGTGCTAACACCTTTGCATGAGAGAAAACCATGAGCTTGATTTTATATCTATTATATATGTTTAAAACCAATTTAAGATCATATAAACGAGACTGGATAACATTAAAAGCACCTAGTAAAATCTCAATATCATGAGTGAGTGTGGTTGAACAGCAGTAAATAATGGTGTAATAATTGTTTGCAACACCCTATGGTTGTTGCTGCGTTGGTTGCTTAACATGTTTCACCATGTGTCCAGTTTTGTGTTGTTTTTTTTTTTTCTGCCATTTTTGGAGCTCAATAAAGAGCCTTTTTCTGTTAAACTCTGGAGTCTGTTTGTCGGTCCTTCATCCGCCATGACAGTTTAATGTCATTAAGCTGGATCTTGTTAAGCAGATAGCAAATAATAAATAAACTCAAGCATAGAAGAAGGATAATTTTTATTTTAAAAAAAAAAACCTTTTCTTTCTTCAGTACTTAAAGGGTACTTGTGAATTTTCATTGCTATTTATTTCAAAAGGTCACATATAATACTGGTGGTTATGTCAGGTAACTTGCGCCATAGCCTATTGAGTACTAAGTCACTGCTCCGTCAGTCAGACATGGTCAGCGACATGTTGACCCCTTCACAAGTTTTTCCAGCACCGATAGTGATGCAGACTCATTAGTTTGTCCAATTAGCTGGCCTATGATGGACTGGTCACTGAACCCGTTCAGTAGACACCAGGCTAAGATGACACATTATCAGCCAGTACTGGGTCACATCCATAGGACAATGGCAGAGTGCAAAGCTTATAGCTTTTCATACAGTAAGCATGAGTACATGCTATCCACTCAGTCTCACTCACTGCTTGTTTAATTCCACTTGATCACCCAGAATCAACACTGGTACATCACTTCTGGTCCACAGCAGCTGCTCCCCATAGGTTCTGACCCCACCCATAATTCATGTAATAAAAAGGTCCAGTGTGGTGCATTTATGGTGCATGTCTTGCCTTTAAGTAATACACAAGCACAATCAATGTTGTAAGCATGACCAGTACAGGTACACTACAATGTATGCTGGATCTTTTTAACTTTAAAAAAAAAATCATTTGGCCTTTCCACAAAAGTTTTCACAAAAATATCCTGCTAGAGAAAAAGTTAAGAGCTGAAGGGTCAGTCTATCTGTAAATATGAAATTGATACTACTCACAAATCTCTAAAGTCTACTGAAACAGAAACCACCTTAAAAATTGAAATACTTGTGTCAGGGAGTAGCTATATTTTCACAAATGCATAGAATGGTTCAGGTTTCCCCAATATATATTATATATCTAATATTATATCTATAGTTCAATCAATCAATCACTCAAATTTTATTTACACAGCGCCAAATTATAACAAAAGTTACCTCATGACATTTTACATACAGAGCTGGTCGAAACCAGACTCTCAAGCCAATTTACAGAACCCAACAGAATCCTCCATTTGTAACTTAATGGTTCATTTGTTAACTTGAAGGAGCTTCCTACCGTGACCCAACTCATGCAAGTAGATACGAATCACCGAACTGGTGAATCGATTGTTTATTAGCTTAGCCGCTCCCCATTCATTTATATGGGTGCAGTTAGCTTACTAAGCGTTAGCCTAGCTGCTCCCCATTCGTTTATATGGGCATGGTTACCTTACCATTGCTTGTTTCAACCAAATTCATGGCTACTATATGGAAATAGTATGAAGCCAAATGTCCATATCCAAATTATTATTATTGCTCTCATTATTTATTTAATGGCTTTTAAAGGTGCCTTTAGTATTTAATAGTGTTTATTCACTGAAATGTGCCATTGCCGGCTTTTGCATATTATTTCTGATTTCAAGAAGACAGCCTCAACCGGCGCACTCCTATTCCTTGACGCAGAAAAAGTGTTTGATCGTTTGGAATGGAGATACTAGTGGAATGTCCTGGAAAAATTTAAATTTGGCCCAAATTTTATTAAAATGCTACAACTACTATCCTCTAATCCCTCTGCTAGGGTTGTCACAGCTGGGGTCCTTACCGATCTTTTCGGTATTGGCAGTGGTTCTAGACAGGGATGCCCAGCATCCCCTGCTACCTTCAATTTATCACTCGAACCATTAGCCCAATACATACGGCAAAGCACATTAGTTACCCCAATTAAAATACGGTAAACAGCACACTCCATTTTGATGTACGCTGATGATACACTTACTTACCTTTCCAACTTTCAACAGTCCCTCCCAAATGTGTTAAAACTCATAGAACACTTTGGTACAAAGTTACAAGATCAACTACTCCAAGTCAAATCTAATGTTGTTGAACACGGATTTGAAGAGATTAAATATCCAATCCTGTATACTAGTGGTGCATACGGTGGTATATTTGGGTATAGAAATCAGTCCCTGTATAAAAATAATAACAAAGAACAATTATTCATCTGTTTTGAAGAAAATTAAAGATGACCTTGTGAGATGGGCAGCACTCCCCTCATCAATGGCTGCCTGTATAGCTACAATCAAAATGAAAATTCTCCCACGTACAGACTTCATAAGCTTCCATTACCAACCCCGGCAGGGTACTGGACGAAACTTGAAACAAAACTCAAAAAATTCATTTGGAGTGGAAAGAAATCTCACATCAAATGGTCGACATTACAACAGAACAAATGTCAAGATGTATGGGCTTGCCTAAACGTTAAGTTGTATCACTGGGCATTTGTATTACGTTCCCTAAAAAATTGGTTCGATGCAAGACTAGCTGCACCTTGGAAAATGCTGGAACAGGAGCTAGTTCATCTCCTAAGACTTCAGGATGTAGCTTTCTCAGGACTCAAATATAAGATCACAATTTGGACAAATAATATCATATGCAATACAAACTATGGTGAACCTAGAGAATTATATGGGCTTCAAATCAAAGTGGCACAAACACTCCCCTATCTGGAATAATTACAATCTGTTGACAGGTGGTGAACCATTCGTCTCACAAGTATAGGTCCAGCATGGCATCCAGATATTGGGTGATGTCTCAGGTCAAACCTCAGTTTTGGGTTTCCCCGATCTAATGGCCAACTTTGGTATTTCAAGAAATTCACAATTCCTTTACTTTAGAATTAGGTCTGCTCTTAACTCGCTCAAAGTGCCATGGGGGGGGGGGGGGGGGGGGGGGGGGGGGGGGGCTGATTTGAGGCCCCAGCCTATAGTATCATTAATGGAAAAGGTACCCCAAAGGAAAACAGTCTCATACATTTACAACAACCTCATGGCACATACCACTGCAGAATTACCTGGATGCAAATCATGGGAGGCAGACATTCCTCCAGGAACGGGGTCCATTGACTGGGATACTGTATGGAAAAATGACTGGGTTATCTAAAAACCCAAATCACCAGCTCATCCATTACAAAATCTGTCACAGGATTGATTTAACACCACGTAAAAGACACTTGATGGGCTTAGCTCCTAATCCATATTGCACATTTTGCAGTTAGGGCATCACAGGTACACTGTTGCATGTCTTATGGGAGTGTCTAGATGTACAAAGGTTCTGGGTTGTGATTGTGGGTAAGGTTTCTCATCTGGTAGGGAGGAAGCTCCCACTGAAACCTGCACTTTATCTTTTAAATGATGACTCCAGATTTAAGTTCACTGAGAGAGAACATAAACTCTGGTTGGCTGGCATGACAGCAGCAAAAAAATATATAGTTTTGAGGTGACTCTTAACCCACCAGTTATCAATCAAACATTGGCCACAAGCCCTTCTCTAGGTGATCTACAGGGTGAGTCAGAAAAAACGCTCTTTTCATTTAAAGAAATTGTACCACTGAAATGGAAATGCTTATTTTTCTTTTGATTATACAGTCATATTGATGTGGTTATTGAGCATGTCTGGCGATTGAATCATTGATTTATGGCATAGCATAACAGAGGGAATGTCCATTGTTTATTGTGCACCGAAATATCTGCCAACACAGTTTATGCCACCGTGAATGAAATTGAAATTGTCAACCATTACAGCATGTTTACTCGCCATCAAAATGTTTTGTCTCAACGAAGTCGTCCGGCACGACCTTCAACCTGGCTACCATTCAGATTGATGCAAATCTGTGCTCGTTGTCGCATCTCTAACACAGCTCTTCTCGCCATTCGTGTTCATTGTAGGGCTTGGATTTCAGCCGTGATGCGATTTCGGAGTTCCTGAAGAGTTTGTGGAACAGTCTGATATACACGGTTTTTAAGATACCCCCACAAGAAAAAATCAAGGGGGGTCAAGTCCGGGGATCTAGGTGGCCACTCTCTCCTGACCCAAACAGACAACTCGATGAGGAAATAATACCTGCAATTGCTGTGGTCTTGCCATGATGAAAACTCCCTGGGCACTGTCATGTAGGCCTATGTCCTGAGTGTGAAAGCAAAGCCCCGACTCCTGTAATTGTTGTCAATTTCAAGTTTTTTCACTGTGGCATACATTGTGTTGGCAGGTATTTCAGTGCCCAATAAACAATGGACCTTTTCTCTCTTATGCAATGCAATAAATCTATGACTACATCACCAGACATGCTCAATAACCACATCAATATGACTGTATGGTCAAAAGAAAAATCAGTGTTTCCATTTTAGCAGTACAATTTCTTTAAATGGAAAGAGCGTTTTTTTCTGACTCACCCTGTATCTGGAGTGGTCATCAGTCCGTATCAATAACACTAAGCTTAGAACACTGGAGATGTGGAGAAAAGCTTGAGAAGACATTAAGAAACTGTTGTCATGACTTTTGAGACTTTCATCTATGGTAACAGTATATGTCCTGTTTGTAAGCCTGATTAACACTCTGTTTATTCAGTTATTGGATTTTTATTTAATTTGTCAAAAGCTCAATTCCAAAATTGTGTGTCCCACAAGGAGGGGAATAAGGGTGGGGAGGGGGGGGGGGCAGAGGGGTGTTTTTATTTTGTTTTGTTTGTAGTGCAGGTATAGTGTACACTCGCTGTTGTCATGTTTGTAACTGTAATGTTGAATTTATTTGTTTACTTTTGTAAACTGAAAGTTAAAATCAATAAAAAATAATTGATTACAAAAACAAAAAAAAGAAATGTGCCATTTACCTATTTAAGCACTGTTGCTAAGCACTTTGACCAATGACTTGGAGATAGTTATTGTGTACTGATGATACTTGATTTGTATATTTGCTAAATGATACAGCACATGTTATTTGATGTGTATATTGAATGTCATTGATATTTAAATATTTTTTCTATTGTTGAATATTGTATCTTGAAATAATATATAGTGTAATCAATGCTATTTATTAATGAACTATGAGCACACTATACTGAACTGAGATGAAGTTTAGTGAATTAATGTACATTATGATATAACTTTGGTCCTGTCCTTCAGGCCCGGTTGATTTGATGGTGAGCTAAAGGACCTGAGACCTTATGTACAAAGATTGCGTACGCACAAAAACATGGCGTATGCCCTTTCCACGCTCATGTTCAGATGTATAAAGAGTGAAATGACCGTGGAAATGTGCGGTCCTCCATGCCAACTTCATAGCTGGCATATGCACGTTTCTAGTGCTTTAGAACCATTGGCAACATTTAGAGGTGATACTGGGAAACTGTTGATAATGTGAAAAAGGTCATTCCTCCGACTGATGGGCACATCAGAGATACACAGATGAAAAATGAACACACCAGCACATCATCCTACTGCCAGAGCAGCACATCCCCCACCAGAACCAGACCCTGGACCCATCAATGCCCGGGAGGTCATTAACCCCAGCAATAACAACAAAGAGACAAGGACACAAAATTAACTGGTTGATAAATGCATTTAATGTAGTATTAATGTCTGTGAGAACATTTATAAGTTGGCCCAGGCGCTCATTGATGCCGCCAATGGACTCTATACACAGCCCCACTACTTCCTGCACGTCAGGTGGGTCCTTTATTTCCTGTCTTTCATGATTGGATACACTGATTAATCCAGGTGTGACTACTACTTCTTGTTGTGACTACTGATTAATTAGGCACACCTGGATTAATCAGTGTGTCCAATCATGAAAGACAGGAAATAAAGGACCCACCAGAAGTTCAGAAAGTAGTGGGGCAGTGCATAGAGTCCATTGTCCTCACGATGCCCTCTTGTGACTCGAGTGAGCACGGACCCATGCCAGTTGGATGGGCATCTGGCTGTTGTGGCGGACCGGAGGATCAGCTGACACCAGGGAGGCAACAGAAGGCCTCTGTGACAGGAGGTTGATACTGCTTCTCACCGTCTTTTGCCTCACTGTTGGAAAATAATAAACTGAGTAATTAAACATGAATCAAAGTCTTTGATTTCCTCTTTGATATCCTGGCAGGATTTATACATGAACCTTTATCTTGTTTGGCTGTGATCAGACTATTGCATGACCCGCAGAATGAACAAATGTGTGAGTTACACAAATACTAAATATATATTTACCTTGGGGGTGATCTGAGTCACCCGTTAGACCAGTGTCACTCACAATGGCAGTGACTCTCGAAGCCACGAGCACCTATTGTTCTTCCGCTCGTTTATTCTTCATCTTCCGTCACTTTTTTGTCCATTAACAGGGCCCGAACCACTGGAAAGACCCCTGCAAATTCTACATTAAAATGTGCGGTTTCATCGGGAATAGTGTGCTATGTTGTTTTCGTAGAGATTCGTGAATTTTTTGCAGAGTTATTCGTGAAAAACATGCGAAAAAAGTCCCATAGGAATGAATGGGGAGAGGAAAAAATCAGTCAGAAAAGTCCACTTTTTTCCAGACACTACTACTTCACCATACTTTGACCTACAGACTTCATTTAAACTTTAAAACGCAGGCATTTTTGTCCTCTCCGCACGAATGTACTTGGTATGAGGATGGGGTTTATGGTTTTCAATAGGTGAGTCTTCAAAAACCCCTGGGTTGAGTGAAAATTGTCCAGATTTCCTGAGTTAGAGTGTGTGATGTCATCATGCTAGAGTGTAAGAGAAGAGAAAATTCAACTGAAAATTCTCTGAATAACTCGCTCTCCCGGCCAAACGAGACATCGCAGGTGAATGATCTTTTCCAAAAATGTGGCCATGGTTCCTGGGCTTCATATGAACCCATGTTTGAAGACCTAGCTCTTTTTAAAGTGAAATGACAGGCACTAGATTGGAGGCTCATCCCTTCTTTCCTCCATTAACTCTCCATTGTAGCGGATTCCTTCTTGTCTTGGTCAGTTGACTGTTTTTACACTGCCCTAACTCAGTCATTTTTCTCAGTACGGGAAAAAAACCTACATCTGTGTGTTCCCCAGGCCCCTCTGATGCTCACGGTCATTTCGGTTTTCACCTATCTTTTACGGTTTTCCCGTAATTAGCAGTTCTCGGGACCTGTTCTGATCCAGTCTCAGCCTATTCCTGCTGCTCTATGTGTCAGTTTCATTCTCTGTGTGTGTCAGTGCAGCGCCGTTGCTGCGGTAACGGCCCCTCTGCTCTGTGTCCCAGGTGTGTCCAATAAACCCAATCAATCTGACATGTTTCTGCTCCCATAGCAACCCTGGAGAGTCCATAGCAACGCTGTGTGTGTGAGAGACAGTACTGATACTACTACTAATACTAGTACTACTAATGATACTACTACGACTACGACTACAACTACCACTACTAGTATTACTTCAACTAATAATAATACTACTAATACTATTAATACGACTACTACTTCTACAACTACTGCTAAAAAATACTACTACCACTACTTCTACTACTACTACACTTACTAATAATACTACCACTACTACTACTAAAAGTACTACTACTACTACGAAAAAGACAACTACTAAAAAAATACTACTACTACTACTAAAAATACTACTACCACTACTTCTACTACTACTACTCTTACTACTACTACTACTACTACAAATACTACTACAACTACTACTACTACTACTACAAATACTACTACTACTACTACTACTAAAATACTGCTACTACTACTACTACTACACATACTACTACTACTACTACTACAAATGCTACTACTACTACTAATACTACCAAAAATACTATTACTACTATTACTGTTACTTGTACTCCTTCTTCTTCTCTTCCTATTACTGATAGAATAAACTGATTCAAACTGATTCTCTCTCTCTCTCTCTCACACACACACACACACACACACACACACACACACACACACAGCTCTTCAGTTCTCAGCTGCAGACAGAGTACAGGGTGGGGAAGCAAAATTTACAATGAACATTTAGTTGTTTTTTCTCAGCAGGCACTACGTCAATCGTTTTGAAACCAAACATATATTGATGTCATAATCATACCTAACACTATTATCCATACCTTTTCAGAAACTTTTGCCCATATGAGTAATCAGGAAAGCAAACGTCAAAGAGTGTGTGATTTGCTGAATGCACTCGTCCCACCAAAGGAGATTTCAAAAATAGTTGAAGTGTCCATAAAGACTGTTTATAATGTAAAGAAGAGAATGACTATGAGCAAAACTATATAATATAACTATATTGTCCATATAAAGTGAATGGGAGTTCAGAACACAGAATTCCCCTCTGACCATGAAGTCTTTGGCAACGTCGAACCGACATGCCCCCCCCCCGACCCCCGAGCCCCTCTCACGATTTCCGCGTGTGGAAACTGTCTAGTTTAGACTGTCCTGCCAGGCTGCCAGTTTAAGAGAATGCCACTTTCTCTCAAATTTTCAGGTATGCTGCTTTAATTTATTTGAAATATTATTTTTTATTGTTTATCATTATTGCTAATTATTCCTTAGTATGCTTTAACTACTTTATTGTACTTCTGTATTCTTCAACATTAAACATTTATAGTTAGTTATTATTATTATTTAGTTGCTTTTCAATATCATTTACTTATTCATAGTAATCTATACATTCACATTTGTAAACATTAGTTTACGTTTCTTTTATTATATATTTCTAACCAATAATCAATTGTATTTGTTTTGATGTGCATAAGGCCTCTGTTTCCCCCTGCAAGTGTAACCGGTTTACTTTGCGTAGTGATATGAGGAGGCCGAGACTTCTCTGGGTCCACTTCAGATTTATTGTATTCCGCCTTATTTTAACAATGCTCATTACACTGGTCTACAAGGACAATGCTTCCAGAATAAAAGTAATGAAATTTTACCACATGAGAGTCTCTGATAAAGAAAAATCAAGTAAAAAATGCTGGTTGGCTGAACTTTCCAAGATACAGCCATGGGTCAAAATGTGAAATTCAAGAATTAATGAGAGAATGGGTTTGACTCAAAAGGAATATTTGTCTCAGAGCTACAAGATCTACTTCAAAACACTATCTGCACATTAGAATACATTCACTTTACAGGTTCTATTTAGTGGAAGATTTATAAAACTATTACATAAATGTACATAAACCAATATATATGTGTAATAACACTAAATCATATACCTTGAAAACATCAGCAAACCGCCACTTTTGTCATTTATTTTCCAATTAATCTTATTAAAATACGTAACATTTAGCACATTTAATCTCTGAAGCAAATCATTTCTAAAAAATTGTAGACCAGTGTTAATTAACAAGAAAAAAGTCATTATTTAATGAGACTAAAGTCGTTAATTAACAAGAATAAAGTCATAGTTTTAAAAAACTCATTTAATGAGAATAAAGTTCTTATTTAACGAGAATAAAGTCGTTATATAATGAGAATAAAGTTGTACCCACTCATTGAATAATGTAGAATTTGGAACATTTTGTGAAGTTATACTTTCATTTGGGGGTTAGGCACAAAGGCCAAATACCGAGTCTATCCTCCCATCAACACATTATCATTAGTCTAAGGAATATGAAGTGAGTTTGTATACACTTGGGTTTGTTGTAAGAACCAAACTGATTTGTAGCAAATTGCCTCTTTTGTGGAGGAGAAACTGATGATGTGGTCAGCTGTAGGGCTATGGGTGGTTATACCAGAGAGCTATACAGAGAGGGTCTGTTGTTTCTGAAGAAACTGTGGGGATGTAACTCCGAGTTTTGGAGTCCAACAGAAGGGAAAGTTGCTGCTTCGCTTGCTGCCTTCACTATAAAACCAGAAACTCTGTCGAATTTTCAAAATATTACGACTTTAATCTCATAAAGGTACGACTTTATTTTCATTAAAAATGATGACTTTATTCTCATTAATTAACGACTTTATTCTCGTTAATTAATGACTTTATTCTCGTTAAATAATACATTTTTTAAAAGTGCGACTTTATTCTTGTTAAATAATGACTATTCTCGTTGATTAACGACTTTATTCTCATGAAATAATGACTTCATTCTTGTTAATTAACGACTTTATTCTCATTAAACAATGAGTTTTTTAAAACTACGACTTTTTTCTCGTTAAATAGCGACTTTATTCTCATTAAATAATGACTTTATTCTCATAGTGACAAGCGTTTTTATTTTCTTATGCAGCCCTAATACGCCGTCGTACATCGCTGACAATGAACGTTAGCTCTGACTGCGATCGACTACAAACCCTACAAAACAAAAATATACAGTACATAGATGTAGTCTAACGATACTTAGTCATATAAAACAGTATAAATACAAAAGTACAAAAACAACATGCTATTCAAATGTATAACAGTCTAAAGAAATGCAAGGTTTATTGGAACACGCTTCTCACGTCTTACCTTCTGTACAGTCAGAATTGGTTCTGAGCCACCCCTACGAACAGCCACGAGAGGTAACATAGGTGATGTCACAGTGCTGGGTTCACAGACAATCGGCTCACTGCCCATTCCGTATCTCCAGGTTCTTCACTTATTTGGTGGAATTTAATCAATTATGAAAAATGAATTGAAATAAATTATTTTTAATAACCTATTACACAAGCAAGACACTATCGATAGATATGGCTTACCTTAAAGCTACAGCATGCTGGCAGTTTTTTTTGTTTGTTTGTTTGTTTTTTTTATTACCATGCAGTAATTCCAGACTCTGCTTCTGCATTTAATTTTGTTTCTGTTTTCTGGGTGTAGAAATTAGAAACTGAAACTTTTCAGGGAAGGTATAAAAAAAACAAGTGACTGACTGCTGTAATTGCCAGTACCTGCAACAACACCATGAGATGTGTCTTTACTGTACAGACTCAATGACTTCACAGAGGCATCCCCTATAATTTCAGTTTCATCGTTTCAACATTGCAGCTTTCTTTTGTTTATTCATTCTGTTCTTTGAACTGAGGAGAGAGCTGCAGGAAGATGATCTTTCCAATTCTAGTATTACTTCCTACAGCTTAAATTTTATTGTAAAAAAAAAAAAAAGTCTAGAAAATGTAATACTGAGGAAATTCTCTATTGAATTATCAAGTCTTCTTATTTCTTTCTCAATATAAGTCACAGGTTGTAAATTAAATGTTATGATTACTGATGAATTATGATGAATAGTTCCCCTCTGGCTGGCTTTAACCTTGAACCTGAGGATTAACTCAGATCCCTGTATAGCTGCCGTTTTGTGTCAGTGAGCCTTCCCTCACCATGTCACTCATGTGAGCCCTCATTTCTACACCCACTCCACCTGTTGGTGGCAAACAGTTGGCATTCTTGTAGACACATTGCCATGAACATACTAACACTCGCTCACACACACAAAACACATGCCGTGGGATTGTTTTCTCAGCGCCTGGTTTAGCTGCAGTGTGTGTTCACAGCATGAGGAGCAGAGTATTAAATCCACTGCTGACAACTGAGCATAATTTAAACCAAAGGAGAAATTAATTGTCATTGTTGTTTATAAGTTCTGTGAAAAAAAAAAAAAAATCTCACAAGAGAAAAAATTGTATATGAGTACACTGTAAACCCTAACAGTTAAACTTTGTAAAAGAAATTGAGCATGGATTACCCAAATGTGTAGAAAGTGTTAATTGAGCTCGAAGTGTTTGGCATATTTGAACAAGTTTCCCATTTTAATGTTACAGTACTCCAACACGTTTGTTGAATTGCGCTACTGTACTCAAAATGTTTGACTGTAAATTGTCTGACATTGTTACGAAACCACAAGGCACGGACCCAAATGCATGAGACTGACACAGAGCACTTAGTTTGAGTATTTATTACTCAAATGAAAGGGACAAAAGAATCTTCACAAAAACAGTTTACACAAAAATCTTCTTGGTTGAGGAATCAAAAAAGTTAACAAAAGGTTCTTCACAAGTGTGGAATCAAAAAATAAACAAAAAGATCTTCTCAAACGAGGTATTAAAAAATATTAATAAAAAAGTCTTCACGAACGTGGTATCAAAAATCTAACACAAAAATCTTCTTATTCGAGGAATCAAAGTACAACAAAAATTCTTCACAAAATGTAGAATCAAAAACTTACAAAATGTTTCAAGCAGCACTGGAGAAGGTTGAGGGAGTTCAGTTCTTGACAAGCATGAAAGACACGCTGACAACAGACACGAGGAGAGGAGGGTATATAAAGGGTAGAGAGGTAATTAGCCCAAGGTGCAAACAATCAGGGAGGACGCAGACAAGACAGACACAGTGCACACAGACGAACAAAGCCCCTCACCAAAAAACAGGAAATGAACGAAACCAACTAACATAAATACTAGCACCGCTGGGGGGGGTGTCACAGTACCCCTCCCCCTAGGGATGGCTCCAGACAGACCAGGCTGAGGTTGGTTTTGGCGGTCGAAGTCTTTGATGAGGTCCTTATTCAAGATGAATCTTGCTGGAACCCACAACCTTTCCTCAGGTCCATAACCCTTCCAGTTGACCAAAAATTGTCTCCCCCTGCCCCTCTGTCTGGCCGCCAGGAGCTTCTTGACCATGTAAACAGGACCGCCATCAACCAGACGAGGAGGTGGAGGAGGTGGGGTAGGACGAGCCAGAGGACTCTTGGTGACCGGCTTGAGACGACTGACGTGGAACGTGGGGTGCACCCTGAGCGACCTGGGCAAACGAAGGCAGACAGAGACAGGGTCAATTATCTTGGAGATGGGGAAAGGACCAACGGACCTTGGAGCAAGCTTTCTGCAGTCCACATGGAGGGGAAGGTCCTTGGTCGAAAGCCAAACTTGCTGCCCTGGTCTGTACCCTGGTGCTGCGTGCTGCCGGCGATCCGCCAACGCCTTCATGCGGGCAGCACTCCACTGGAGGATTGTCCGAGCCACCACCCAAACTCAGCGGCACCTCCTCACCATAGCATGTGCAGATGGCACAGTTATCTCCTTTTCTAAGCTGGGGAAGATGGAAAAGATTGAAGATTGAAAACCAAAAGCACAGTGAAATGGGGACAGACCAGTAGCAGCAGTTGGCAATGAGTTATGAGCATACTCCACCCAAAGAAGATGCTTGCTCCAAGACAAAGGGTTCTGAGACACTAGGCATCATAGACATGTCTCTAACTCTCGATTGCGTCGCTCCATCTGCCCATTAGCCTCCGGGTGGTAACCAGATGTAAGACTAACCTTTGCTCCCAGTAGTGCAAAGAACTCTTTCCAGAACTTGGAAGAGAATTGAGGGCCTCGATCTGACATGATGTCCCTTGGAATCCCATGCACATGTACAACCTGGTGAAGCAACACCTGAGCCGTTTCTTTTGAAGGAAGTTTAGGTAGAGCAAAAAAATGTACCATCTTAGAGAATCTATCTACTACAGTCATGATTGTGGTGTTCCCCTGTGAAGGGGGCAAACCTGTGACAAAGTCCATATGTCGGACCAGGGTTGGCTGGGAACTGGGAGAGGTTGGAGGAATCCCAGCAGTTTCTGAGAAGAGGCCTTATTTCGGGCACAAACAGAACATGCAGCAACATATTCTTTTACATCATGGTCCAGGGCAGGCCACCAAAACCGCTGACGAACCACATAACTGGTCCTGCAGGCTCGTGGAAGGCTGGTAAGCACCGAGGTGTGAGCCCAATGAATAACCTGTGACCTCATGTTTACAGGGACAAACAATCAGTCTGGTGGACAACCCTCAGGTACCGGGCTCGCATCATTTTCGCGTTTTATCTGTTCTTCTATTGGCCAAACCACTACTCCAACCACACGGGTAGGTGGAAGGATGGACTCAGGGGTTTTGGTCGTGGGCTCGGGATCATGGAGACGGGAGAGAGCGTCCGGCTTTCCATTCTTAGACCCGGGCCTGTAAGACAAAGCAAAATTAAAATGACTAAAAAACAATGTCTATCTGGCTTGTCTGACATTGAGTCTCTTAGCTTTGCAGATGTACTCAAAGTTTTTATGGTCTGCACCAGAGGTCGCGTTAACCGAAAATATTCCGTCATTGACGGATTTTTTTTAAAAATGACAGAAAATTCTGAAGGCCATCTGTCATTTTGACAGATTAAAATACTGACGGTAATCTACTGTTAACCTTTCCTGCTCGGCTCGTCCAACCGTAGTCAGCGAGCAAAGAGCAGATTTCCTCCAGGGCCAATGACGGAGTTAACTCCTTTGCCAGTAGTGGAAGACAGCAGCTTTTATTTTATGCACAGTATATCGATGTTAGAACACTTTTTCCTTCTGTCCCTCTTACACACTCATACTCAAAACTGCCGCTCCCTCACCTTGCTCGACCACTCACACCATACGCACACACACGCGCCACACACCACTCTCGCATTTAAAGGAACACACACACACACACACACCAATCTCATAACACTACCAAAGAAAGTTTTCACACAACACTGAACAGAACCTGCTCGCAGAATCGCTGGTCTGTCTGTCTCTTAACCAGTCATCAAACAGTCCATAACACATCCTACCTGTATAGAACCAACAGCACCACTGTTCACAACTACACTGAATACAACAGCGGTACTACAGTCAAATGACTCACTGTTAGTTCACCTGTAGTAGACCACCTGTCCAGTTAGTCCACCTGTAGTAGACCCCCTGTCCAGTTGGTGCCAGTGTGCATATTAATCAGTCAGTGTCAAGTGTTGTGTTGTTGTTTTGCTGACTTTAGCCAAAATTAGATGCTACTTTGCTAGCGCAAACTGTGAAGACAGCCGAGTCTCCTTATTTTAGAAAGCCCAGTAAATGTGATAGCATTAATAAACGCGGTGAAAAAAAGAGGGACTGATACGGTGAAGGATGACGGACAAGCAAGGAATACACCAGTTCTTATGGCATTTGGTGTGTTATATATACGCATTTCCTACGTTTCATATGTTATTTGATGGCATTTAAATTTGTGTGTAGATCTCTGGTTCACATAACCCGAACCCTAACCCTCAGTGCACGATAACACACCAATAAAAGTGGCGTATATAATTATGTGAGTCGTGATATCACGTTGGTTTATCAGCCAGCAGCAACTACAGTTGCTGCATCATTGAGATGTTTTTGAACATTAAATACTACTAAATATATCTCTTTATCATTAAAAAATAAAAATTTGAAATGACGGATAATAATATGTTTTGACGGAATTTTTACGACCCTGTCCATCAAAATGACGGACAATAAAAATGTCTAACGCATCCTCTGGTCTGCACAGATGAGAAAAGGTACCGGAGCCCCTCCAATCAATGCCTCCATTCTTCTAGTGTCGTCTTGACGGCCAATAACTCCTTGTTGCTGACATCATAATTTCTTTCAGCAAGTGTCAGTTGCCGGAAAAGGAAGGCATATGGGTGGAGTCTGTTATCCTTACTGGATCTTTGGGAAAGGATCGCCCCTATCCCCTCATTGGAGGCATCAACCTCCATAACGAACTGTAATTGGGGATCAGGAATGGTGAGCACAGGAGCAGAGGTAAAAGATCGTTTGAGGTGTTGGAATGCCTCCGCTGCTTGCAGAGTCCATACAAAGGTAGCTTTGGGTGACGTCAGTGCATGTAGAGGCGAGGCGATGGAACTGAAGTTTCTTGTGAACTTACTATAGAAGTTGGCAAACCCCAAAAATTGTTGAACCTTTTTATGATTGGTTGGAACCGGCCAATCACGTACTGCACTGACGGATCCATTTCCGCCTTACTGGGAGAGATAACAAACCTTAAAAAGGTGACGGAAGTGGCATGGAACTTGCACTTTTCAGCTTTGACAAATAACTGATGTTCTAGCAATTTGCCCAGGACTTGGGTTATGTGTTGGACATGGGTTTCATGGTCAGGTGAGAAAATCAATATGTCATCTAGATAAAGAAAAACAAAGCAGTTAAGGAATTCTCAAAGGACTGTGTTAACCATGTTCTGAAACACCACTGGAGCATTGGATAATCCAAACAGCATCACCAAATACTCAAAGTGGCCAGAGGGGATGTTAAAACCTGTTTTCTATTCATCACCAGTTCTGATTCTGACAAAATGGTAGGTGTTTCGTAAGTCTAATTTAGTGAATACTTGCGCCCCCCGGAGTTGTTCAAATGCTGTGGACATTAACGGTAGAGGATGCTGGTTTTTGATAGTAATAATGTTCAGGAGGCTGTAATCTATGCACAAGTGTAGGGTGCCATCTTTCTTTGAAACGAAGAAGAATCCGGCTCCAGCTAATGATGATGAGGGTCTGATTATTCCAGATTGTAAAGACTGCTGTATATATTTGTCCATAGCTTGGGTTTCATTTTGTGTGAGTGAGTACATCCTACCCTTAGGAATAGCTGCACCAGGTATAAGGTCTATAGGGCAGTCAAATTCATGGTGTGGAGGAAGTGAGGTTGCTTTAGCTTTACTAAACACCTCTCCTAAGTGGTGATAACATGGTGGCACGCTGGTTAAGTCTGGTAGTGATAGAGAACCATTCAGTGAAGCGGCTGTCACTGTTTTCACCTCATTATGGGCGATGGCTGGCTTAGTGGTTTGTTCATAACATAATTCTCTACACCCCTCCCTCCATGCAGAAATATCTCCTGTTACCCAGTTCGGAGTTGGGTTATGTTTCTTAAGCCAGGGAAATCCTAACACCGTAGGGTGTCTCGGGGAGTCAAACACATTCAAAATGTTCTTTGATTCTCATAGGAATCGGAACAGTACAGTGTGTAATCTGAAATAATTCGATTCCAGTTAATGCGTGAGCGGTTAAGGGTTTGGTGAGAGCTATTAAATCAATGTTTAGTTTTTTAACAAGGGACCCATCTATTAAATTCTCATCTGCTCCTGAGTCAGTTAGTGCCTCTAAATCTTGACATAGTTCATGGAAGTTAAGTGTTACAGGAGTCAGTGTACAAAGAGGATAGTTCGACAGTTTATGGGTGGTTATTTGTATGGGATTGGAGTTAGAGTGGGATTTTCCTACCGGACATGAAGCTATCAGATGTCCCAGTGGACCACAGTAGAAGCACCGCCCCTCTTTCCGGCAATGCTGTCGCTCCTCCGATGTGTGCCGAGTGCGTCCAATCTGCATGGGCTCCTCCGACTCCAGTACATTCTCAATCTTGGTTTGTAACTGCTTAACCAAGGAGTGATAGCCTGGTCCCACTACATCACCTTCGATGACGTCTTGCAGTGACTTTGGATACTTTGCCAACATTTTTTGGCAACTTCTACAGAGGCTTTCTTGCCAGGAGACAGACAGACCTTCATCATCTCAGAAACAACGATCTGAATCATTTCTCTATGTAACCGTGGTTTGGGCCTTTTCCCTCTCTGAAAACACTGAATTAGTCCTTCAGGAAAATTCTTCCATGGAATCTCAAAGCAGTCAGTCCAGTCTGGACCAGCAATCAGACGGCTGAGCGAAGGAGAGGCTGAGAATGAGGAGCATGTCGAGGAAAGTGGAGAGGATAATGGTGACTGGCTGTGGATTTCGGTGTTCTGTGCTGTAAAACAGAAATAATGACTAGGGATGTCCGATAATATCGGCGGGCCAATAATATCGGCGGGCCGATATTATCGGCCCGATATTAAGATAAAAATGTAATATCGGTGAATATCAGTATCAGTTTTTTTGCCTATCATTACAACCAATAAAATAATGCTTTGATTTCACCGGCATTTACTGACGCGTAAATGAAGCATTGTTTGTAGTTGAAAGAAATGTGCAGTTTTCAAAATTGTACAGTAGAGTTGCCACACTGTAATAGACTCATGGAGGGAGGGAGGGAAAATAAATAAATAAATATGGCATTTTTTCCACAACTTAACTCTTTCCCCGCCAATGACGAGATTTTCTGTCAGTCTGTGTTTTCACTGTTATACTGTAGTTGAAGCTGTTGCGGATCGTGTGAATTACTTTCCCTAGTCCAGAAACAAACAATTAAGTAGCTTTTTCGGAAAAATGACGGACCGGGTTTAATGTTTTTGCACTGGAGTCTCCGTATCCCATGGCAACACATCCAGCGGCAGTCACTGAATGAGGAAATGCAGACTGTGCAGGAACCGCGCGCAGTTTCAAAAGCCTTAAAGATGATTATGGAGACAGAGTCCGACAATTCAATATATGATGGAGCTACAAAAGAACCATTTAAAGACAGGGACGGAGAAATAGAAGGTGAGGGAGACGGACACGGAACACGGATCGGCTCAGGTCCGACACGGAGATGAGGAAGAGGAAGGGCACGGAGCCACACGGAGACAATGACAGACAGGAGGAAGAGAGAAGAGACATTTATAGAGAACATTGAAGGAGAAGACAGACACACAGACATGGGACAAGACAAAGGACAGCTAGTCTGCATCTGTTAGAGTGAGTTCAGATTCAGACTGTGGAAAGAGAACAGATTCGGCTGTATAATGTCAGCGGGTACACAGGTAAGACACACTGTTTGATTTGGCTTTAGTAGGAAATAAATTCATACATATATTCATACAGAGATAAATAACTAGATGTCCATATAATTATTTACAGATCAAACACAGCAGGTAGGCCAACAGGAGGATGTGGTACAGCCAAGGAAAGGCCAGAAATCTACAATATTTAGTGAATTTGTTTATTTTTTTCTTGAAAATGAGGAATATTGAAGTGTTGATATCAAAAAACTAAACTACTATGTGGAAGACTTATAACTGATGTATGTAAATGTGTAAAGTTTAGAAGGAACCTGGTGCTTTAGAAGATGTTTGGTCTAAAGTTTGGTGTGGATTCCTCTAATATTTTGTGGAATGATAGGATATCTTAGAGCTGTTTGTCATTATTATTGTTATTATTATTTTATTTCGTGATTTTGAATACAGTGTTACTGTTGGTAAATGAGAAAGAGTCAAAAATGTAAATAGGAAATCAATTTTATCTTGAAAATCAATATCTTTGGGAAAAAAAATGCAGTTTCCTCAGTTTTTTGCTCAAAATTCAGTTTTTTCCTGAAAATGACCAATATTCAAATGTTCATATCTCACGAACGAATGAAGATAGAATAAAATCGTTTCTTGTGTTTAAAAGTTGAAGTTCTGTTCTTTCTTTTGATGTAATTCAGTGTTCACATACTCCTAGCACAACATTTTCAGTGAGCCTCCAAAGATTAGTGAAAATGACCAAAAAGGCTGGCGCTGGCTACCAACTCACTGGAAAATGCTCTGGCGGGGAAAGAGTTAAGTTGAAGTATGTATTCTTTGCACAGACAGTGTTTACATTTTGAAAGCCTTGTGACATTTGAGAATGCATCCAATGGGGCATCACAATAAAATTAGGCATAATGTGTTAATTCCATGACAGGAGATATGTGCTGTTACCTAAAATTAGTTTAATATCCCACATATATCGGCAGCGATATCGGTAGATATCGGAAATTAAGCCTTGGACAATATCGGCATTTCTGTTTTTGGCAAAAAAGCCAATCACGGACATCCCTACTAATGACATAAATAAAATGTAATGAATGCTGTTTTATCCTTGGTTATTATAAAAAGTAAATTTTGTCCAAATGTACTCACTAGTTTGTTTCCAGGCAGCCACCAATTTCCTCGCTTGAACTGGTCTAAGTACTGGCAGCAGATCACTTTCCTGGATGAAGATAAAATCCTCTGTTGTTTCCACCCCCAGTGATTGTAGGGTCTCCTCCAAAATATCTAGAACTTAGGTTGAAAGTTCTGGCAGCACTCTGGTAATGGCACTGCGTATGCTGCTATGATGTACATCCTCCATTTCTGAGTATAAAAACATGAATAAACTCAGTCAACTCCAGAATGGCAGCCAAACACATCTTTTAGTGTGACACCACACTGTGTTTTAATGGAACCATTTGATATCCTTCCTTAATGTAGGATGGCAATGGGCATAAATCAATTAAGTCACTGATTTTCAGACATTTCATCTTTTCACTGTCTTTCCTAACTGAGTACACATGGTACATGGAGTTTTGCTTCGTACACTGACACCAGAAAATTAACAGTGTCATTTTTTATCAAAATGAGCACTAGTTCACCAAATTCAATGTAGTCAGTGCTCCCTGTGATAAGGAACTGTCCTTTCTTGTATGATGTTCCCTTATACACCATTTCTACCATGACCTTTGTGTTGATGTCAGTGAAGTCAAATTGTGTGTCTGTATCTTGAATGGCTTTGCTGTACAGTACTGAGTAAAATGGAGAACTATCTTCAACTTGCAAGACAGCTTGACCCACTGATCCTGCTGAAAGATAAGCTTGCAACATCTGATGTCTTTCAGACAGCATATGGCAGAGGTTTTTTAAATTTTTCAAATTCCTTGCACATCTCTTAAAGTAACTTTGCTCGCTTTCGAAGCGCATTGTCCATAGCCTAATTAGAGGGCCAAATTGCAGAATGAGAGCTGGGTAATGACGTAAATAATGGTGCTTTGGTTTCAGGTTACTTTCTGGGAATAGAGCTTTTCTTGACTCTAAATATTCTTGAATAAGAACATCAAAATATGCAACCTGAGGCACAGAGATGTGCTGGGCACATATCATCTCCACAGTGTCTTTCAGTTGCATGGTAAACTGTCATACATCATCTGTTGTATCTTTTACTCTGTCACCAATTATCATAGGTAGTAGCCTTAGAAAATGCTAATTCTGTACAGCCTGTCCTGAGAGTTTCACTGCTTGATAACTGACCGCACATGGCTTTGTGGAAGCATCAGGGTCACAGTATTTGAACTGTTTAATATGCTGATTCAAAGTGGAGTAAGTGAACCATGCCTTTTTCTTTATAAAATATTTGAGATACAGTGCAACATCATAAGACAAAATGCCCTCAAAGATGTCATGTCCTAGACAAGGTGGTAATCCTGGCTGACAGACATTGAAGTGTTTAAAAAAATTGAATACTGACTTGAACTGTACTCCTTCCACAGCTGGAGTATCTTCAGTCTGGAGGCAATCAGCAGCAACATTGTAGTTCTCAAGTGTACATGCTGGTCCACACAGATTTGGATTACCACCCTGAAATTCAGATTGGGTTATTAGGCAATACCTACAGAAATACCCTGAGCGACTAAAATTTTCAGAGAAGCCTCCAATACAATGTGAGCCCAAATTATCTCCCACAATGCAATACAAGGTTCCTCTGACAATTGTTTCATCTGATACTACTATACCATTCTCCTCTAATTCCTTCAAGTCTGCTAGTAATTCAGAGAAAACTTTTGCATGCCTAAATTCTTTGAAATCTTTCTCTCTGTATAATAACACTAGAAACATGTGGTCTGTGTCTGACCGTACATGAAGTGGCAAGTTAGCAACAGATGCACAGACAGCTAACACCTTGTGTCTCGTCTTTGCAGAACCTGAAGGGTTAACAACTTCAAAGGCATTCTGGTATAATAATAGCTTGAGACATGATGGATTTTGACAAAAAAAGAAAATCATTTGATTTGAATATCTGTCCATCACATTAGTGATGGACAGATATTCATCTGAACATCTGAACATTCATCTGAACATCTGAGGGAGACTCCAAATGCCAAATGCTCCCCTAATTTCTGCCACAAATCAGAATCTAACAAACATTTCAAAGTCTCTCTCACAGGCACATAATAGGCAAACCTATCTGTCCTGTTCTCATCTTTTCCTAAAAACATTTTCTTAGGCTCCACATAATTAAACTTTTTTTTGAAAGTTTGAGCTCTTGAGTATGTGGTCCCCATTAACCCTGTATGACATACAGAAAACAGATCAGATTGCCTGACAGACTCACAAATTTTGGTGATGTCCTCGTCTGATAATGCTGTGTCATTTTTTAGCAGTGCTTTAAGTTTATTCAAACTAAATATCTGACCCAACTCACATATGTTTTGCATTTCCTCAATAATGACCTGAATGGACGAAGCAGGTAGTAGAAACTGCCCCTGCAATTTCAGTAGAATAACGAGACATTTCCTAGAAACAGGTCATGAAAATCTTGTGACATATCCATGTCACCTTCATTCATACTTGTCTCGGTACCCACCTTAGACACTTGAGGGCCAGAGTCAAATGAATCAGTTGGAGCAGATGATGACTGAGGAGCAGTGTTTCTTTAAAAGTCACTAATACTGCTGTCAGCAAAATCTCTGTGTTTCCGTGACATGTGGGTGGTAAATGTAGATATGTTATATACAATTTTGGAATTGACGGTGTTTTACTGTTGCTATTTGACAGGTTTTTTACTGTATTTTTTACTGACTTTTTTTTTTTTTACATTGTAGGCTTAGACTGCTGGGAGACTCATCATGATATACTGAGCTCTTCTCTACACCTCCTCTTCCTGTCTGATCACCTCTCTGCTCCTCCTCTCCTCTGACCTTCTCTCTCCAAATCTTCTCTTCTATTTACACCCCAGCAAATACACGTTACTGACTTGACTTCTTCCCTGGTGTCTGTGCTTTATCACCTCACAGGTTTTCCCTGGATCATCTCTAGACTTGCTGCTGTGGTCCTGCCCTCTTCTGCCTTCATTGTCATCACTCAAACATCCATATAGTTGTAAAAGTGTTTATAAAATAGATTGCAGTGGTTTCTATCATTTGCAGTAACAGTTACTATAGTAGCGTATCCACTGGTAATACTTGTACTTGCAGCAATAGTATTAACAGTTATGGACATTTGCTCTGGTTATTGGTAATTATACTAGCACCAGCTGATCTACTTTTTGACAATTCAACTTCAGTTTGCTGTGCATCAATTGCATTCATGTGTCTCCCCCTCCTTCCCCCCCTTCTCCTCCAGTTTCTCTCTCTCACTCATTTATCTTCCTTTACTCTTTCTCTTTAACCACAACTGGTCAACGCAGACAGCAATCGTCCAGGAGTCAGGGTCTGCTCGAGGTTTCTGCCTGTTAAAAGGAAGTTTTTCCTTGCCACTGTCACCAGTAACAAGTGTTTGCTCCAGGAGAATTCTGTTGGGTTCTGTAAATTGGCTTCAGAGTGGTTTCGACCAGCTCTATACGTAAAATGTCATGAGATAACTTTTATTGATTTGGCAATATGTACATGAAATTTGTTTGACTGATTAATTGATTGATTGATTGATTGATTGACTAATATAGATGCTCATAAAAGCTCACACTAAAGTTGAGGGTTATTATATTAGAAACAGAGAAAACTGAAAAAAAAAAATTACTTTTTCAGCAAAGATGTCAATAACTTAACATAAAAACAACTCTATTCATCCACTGCCATTTATCAAACTACATGGGTTTTACTGGTGAACCAATGTTGTAGAAGATGACGGTGGAGCCTCTGAAAGTCCAAATGGGTCATATCTGATGACCATGAAAAGATGACAAACTGTATTTTACCTGAATCATTTCAATATATTGATAGGTTTAGTTGCTAAGAAGTTATTAAACACTAGCGTGTCGACCCATGGGAATCCAGGGGTTCTAGAAGCAGTAAAGTTGATAAAATGGGGAGCTTAGCTAAGATTACTGGTGTAACGTTTTCCCCTCTACGATACAGACTGAAGTACTTTCCAGGGCCAGACAATGAGATAATGTTGCTTGGCAACAAATAACCCATTTTCCAGTAAACCACATTTTGGTTGGAGCTGCTTAGCAACAACCTTTATTTCCATGAGTTATTTCCAGGAGGTCACACCTGAACCAACATGTCCTGGAGCATCTTTGTGCATTTGAGTAGTGTTTTGAAGAGTCTTTTCCACAGGTACCATGTGAAATATTACAGTTGCTGCAGAGCTGGTCACATGTAAAAAAAAAAGTAATGGGTATTTTAAAAGGAATATTTGCCACTGAAATTGACCATATTCTATTAAATGTACCACAGTAATGGATGCCTAGACACTGAAACATTTTAAGAAATGAAAACGGTGGCAAAAAAAAAAAAAGTGCCCACCACAACGGCAGCACACTTGAATAGAGTTAATTACTGAAAAGTTGCCAAATTATATATTCTTATTTCATAGATTTGTCTTTTAATTTGAAATATTTTGTATCTTCTCAGCCCTGCTGCAGTCATGTTCATTGTTAGCTATTAAACAGTAAGATACTAAGAGACAAACTACAAACATAGACACTACAGGAAATAGATGTAACCAATGTGATGTCACCTATTGGTTTGGGGACCCACTGTTTATGGCTGTTACCATCTGGGTTTTTGAGGCAGAGGAGGCCATATTTGAAGAAGATGGGGGAGCTGGGGAGGAGTGAAGAGTGAAGACATGAAAACACTGATGTATAAAAGGAACTGAATACAGCATAGCTATGCAAAACTGGTGCCAGTTCCCCCCTGAGCCACTGATGGTATACTCCATCATACAGTATGTGTCTGACTTGGCGGCTAAAAGATGTAAGAAGGAGTTTTGACACAAAAGTCACATGAAAAACAGCTCTGTTCATTTATTTATTTGTATATTCCATAAAAACCATATACTATCATATCTACAAACTCAGACTGGTCCATGTAAACACATGAACTGATAATTAGCATGGCTGTACAGTGTAATTCACCATAGATTTCACAGAAACACACATCTTAATAACACAATATGAATTCAAATCTACCACCACAACTGTACTAAATATATAGAGATATCTAAATAATATAAAACACAACGAATAAATCCAGCACAAATATACATAAATACTTGCATTTCAGTACACCCCTCTGCCCACTTTCTGCTTCCTGTAACTGATTAAGTAACCCTTGCTACTCATGCGGCATAGATCAGTGCCACAGGTGCACCCTTGGTAAATTGCTGTGGAAATAATATACCACTTGTTATATGGTTATCTTGTGGGGTGTTGTTTATTGGTCACATCTTTAAAATCCCAAATATAACAGTTTTAAGGTTCAAGGGAACTTTATTTGTACCCGTGGGTAGATTTGTTTTGCAGCAAGCTATCACTTACTGCCAGCCGCTGCGTGCGCAAGCGCCCAACACAAATCCTTCGAAAGAATTACAGTGGAGATAATGCAAGCACATACATCACATACATAAGACATAAGACATTACAAACACAGTACATGTGGTCACGTGATGGAACTTTTTCAATGGATTTGGTTGTGGGAGGGGGACAGGAAGAGAAGAAGAATGTTGTGAGGCAGATGGAGATGGGGCGGGGGGGGATTAAATGCGTGTATGTGGTGAGTCCTTGAAAGTCTGTTTGTGTATGAAAAATAAGAGACTCAGACTTCTGTCCTTTATCAGTTCATTCAGTCCTGAATCTTGGCCTTGGAAGGATGTTTTGACTGCAAAGGAACAGATTAGACCAGAGTGACTCCAACTGCTTTACCGGCTCCCAGGAGAAACAGAATTAAACGGGGAAAAATGATTTGATTTATGCTTAATTTAGTTATAACTTAATTTTTGTTAGAACTGGGCCTCAGCATTACTCATCACTTCAGAGCAGGTAGATTCTCCTGCACAGTTCGTCTTTTTACCCTCAGTCTCGCGATCTGCCAAAGCGCATCCACGGTCTGTCCAGCGATGTAATCCAACTTTTGTGTGAGTCCACAGCTCATGCAATCCTCCGACTGCGCCACCATCCGCTGTAATACCTTCACGTTGTCACTAACTGCTCCGAAGTGCTCTATAATTTTGATTGACAGCAGCGGGGTCTCTATGTGTGCTGCTGTCTTTCCAACTTTGCGATAAACCAGGGAAACTCCAAGACCAATTAGAAGGTGTCCTGTTATCAAAAATCCAGTCAGGTAAATATCAATCCTCCACCGACAGAACCCACAGCCATACTACCTCCACTTGTTCCAAGCGTCGATCGCATACTGTAAAAGTTCTGTCAGGGCAGGCGGGCTCCTCCCGATGCCTTTGTTCCTGGGTGAAAAAATCTTGTCAATTGCGCTGAGTGTCCAGTTGATCAATTCCATAATTTAGTTGTTCGGGAGTTCAGCAAGCAGGGGATCCAAAGACAAAAACAGACAAGACACAGAGGCAAAAGCAGGAGAAAAAAGAGGAAGGCAAGGACAGCTCAGAAACATGTCTGCTCTCGACAGAGGACAGGAAGGAAAAAACCCTCTATGGCAGTGGTTCCCAACCTTTTTTGGCTTGTGACCTCATTTTAACATCACAAATTTCTGGCGACCCCAGACATTCAAAACTTTTTTTTGTCAAAATTAATTTGTTTTTGATCATGTAATAATCTGCTATACTATGTTCCAAATGAATGTTAATTTTAGATGACATTTAGTCTACATAATATATATTATTGTGGACGAAGGCAGAAAAGCCAGGTGTAGATTACTGCACAAAGTGAGAATTTTCTTTTCCTTGGTCAGGATATGTACAGTCAGTCCATCTTGGATTTACAAGGCTGACAATTAATACTGAACAAATGATAACTCAAACTATGAATTATGAAAGAGCTGCAGCATCTCAAACCGACCACAATGAACACTGAAAGATAAACAGTACCACAGTGCTTCAGTTTCAGCTTCAGTTTGTCATGTCTTTTTTGTATTGGGATTGTCTCTGTCAACTCACCACATGTTTTTTATCAGTAAGTTTTTTTGTTTTATATTCATCAATTACTAGAAATTTCAGGCAACCTCATTTGAATTCCAGGTGACCCCACATGGGGTCGTGACCCCAAGGTTGTCAAAACACTATTCTAAGGGCAGCACATGCAACGGTATGTTTCCGCAACAATTTCACTATGGTTTATGAATATTTTTGACCTTTTACACTGTAGAAAAGCAGCTCAAATACTTCAGTGAGCAGAAAATTTCATCTTTCTGTTACACACTCCATTGGTGTCCCATGTGACTGACAGCTGGAGTTAGAGCCAGTCACAGAGCAATGCACACATATCTTCATCGCTAATTGTATGGAACTGGATCAGTTCTTTGTCTATCAATTTGTGCAAAATTGTTTTAATCCCTTGTTTGTCAACTTTTACCAAACAATGAGCATTCTGGAATCACTTAGGCCCTCCCTATTCCAGTTTTACTTGGAGAGGTATGGGGAGAGGGGATCAGCCTATGTCAGTGTTTTCTAACCTTGGAGTCAGGACCCCACATGGGGTGGCTTGGAATTCAAATGGGGTCACCTGAAATTTCTAGCAATTGATTAAAAAAAAAAAAAAATTACTAAAAAAAAATAATATGGTGAGTTGAGAGAGACAATGATAATCCATAAAAGATATGACAAACTCTGAAGCTGAAACTGAAGCACTGTGGTACTGTTTATCTATCTTTCAGATGTTTATTGTGGCTGGTTGAAGATGCTGCAGCTCTTTCATAATTCATATTTTGAGTTATTGTTTGTTCAGTATTAATTTGCAGCCTTATAAATACAAGCTGGACTGACTGTACATATCCTGACCAAGGAAAATAGAATTCTCACTTTGTGTAGTAATCTCAACCTGACTTTTCTATCTCTGTCCATAATAATATACATTATATTGGCTAAATGTTATCTAAAATTAATGTTTATTTGCAACAAAGTAGAGCAAACTATTACACGATCAAAACAAATAAATTTTAGCCAAAAAAAAAGTCTCAGTTTTGAATGTCTGGGGTCACCAGAAATTTGTGATGTTAAAATGGGGTCACGAACCAAAAAAGTTTGGGAACCACTGGCCTACATTCTTTGGTACCTATGTTACCCAATCCACTATACATGATAGGAATGCAGTTCCATATGTAGGGACAAAGGCCTACAAACCATAATTGCAGGCAGTGGTGTTTCACTAGTTTCACCAAGGGTACAATAACTGACTGATTACCATCAAAAATTTTGTAAATTTTTGAGGCAGACAAAAAAAAATAACCCTCTAAGTGGAGGTAAAAATAATGAAACTAAAAAAAAAGGAGGGCGACACGGTGGTGCAGTGGTTAGCACTCGTGCCTCACAACAAGAAGGTCCTGGGTTCGATTCCAACACCAGTTGACGGGGGGTGGGACCTTTCTGTGTGGAGTTTGCATGTTCTCCCTGTGTCTGCGTGGGTTCTCTCCAGGTACTCCGGCTTCCTCCCACCATCCAAAAATATGCACCAATAGGTTAATTGGTTAATCTAAATTGCCCATAGGTGTGAATGTGAGAGTGATTGTTTGTCTCTATATGTTCAGCCCTGCGATGAACTGGCGACTTGTCCAGGGTGTACCCCGCCTTCGCCCCTATGTAGCTGGGATAGGCTCCAAGCGACCCCCGTGACCCTAGTGAGGATAAAGCGGGTTCAGAAAATGAATGAATGAATTAATAAAAAAAAGTATTAAAAATATATTGTTTAATTAAAATATTCAACACAATATGTAATAAAGTTACCCTCTATATGTCGCCCTCAGTGTGTGATGCACAGGAACTGTTACTGTACAGCATTGATATATGTATATGTAAATACTGTAAATATGGTGTGCTCAGTAAATATAATATAATATAATATAATATAATATAATATAATGCTTCTCTCTCATTTCCACAATGAAGCTTGATATGTAATATGAAGTATTTTTTAGACCTGTTTTCTACATTTACCTGTTATTTTATTAAAACATTTCACTACTTTTGTGAAGCTAAGACTTTGGCAAACCTATTTCAAGCACCAAAACACTTGTAGGTATTGTTTTATTTGCAAGAGAATTAAAAAGGTGAATCTGGGGATTAATATGCTATGTTTAGGCATCCCCTTACAGTGAAAGACACAGTTGCAACAGTAAAACAAGCATAATCCAATCCAAACAATTAAATCAATAAATGTTGTCAAAAAACAAAACTGTTATGTAATATGTTTTTCCACAATGCATGTCCAAATAAATAAAATTATACATTCAATATTTTGTTGGACTTTGGCTTTGATTATGGGATAGATTATTTATGTCACGCAATGTTTATGGCATTAATCTTTTCCCTTAATGATCTTCTTGTCATGTCTACTCATTCACCTTTTCTCATCACTCCACACTCATCTCACCTGCTGCTCATCTTCATCAGACACTTGTCCTTAATCACCACACACTATTTAAGTTCACTCTCTCCTTCTCTTTGTCAGTTTGTAAGCCATGTCATCTCCAGCACTTTTTGTCAGTGCCTTCCCTCACCTTATTCCTGTTCAGCCAGGTACTAGCCAGCAACCTTCTTCCATTGCTATATTCTCTTTTGTATTTTTTGTGTGTCTCCACACTTTACCTTTGTCAGCAACCTCTTTGTTGCTACTTGAACTTTACATGTCTCGCCACATACCCTGTTTTTGTGCCTCATTCTGAAGCTCAGTACAGAGCCTTTTTGTTACATTATGAAGTCTGCTTGTGGGTCCTTATCCAACGTAACACTTGTATTGATGATGGGAGAGTCTTGACTCCGTAGTGGCTAGTCCATGTGTGTAAATGATTAAAAACTGGCTCGTAAGGCCTTATTTTATGGACACATAATGTTACTGAACATAGATCTGAATAAACTGAAACAACCCCAGATCATAAAACTGCCCTCACCAGTGCTGGGAATAACAGCATTAAAAATAATGGTGTTTCTAACACTGCTATTGTTTTCCAGTAACAGGCAATCTAATTAATTACTATTTGAAACTTTACAATGCCGTTACCGACAGTGAAATGTGGCGTGTTACTATGCACTGATATCTAACCGCTGTTATCCGTCCTGGCTTGCTCAGCCAGGCATTAGAGGTGTGACGTTCAAGGACAAGTCAGGTCTTTTGAACAGCTCTTTTCAGTGAATAATAAAAACTGATTCATTGCGAGCCGTTCTTATCTTCAAATTGCCCACACTGCCTTCATGTGTCACCTGTGTGCCCCAAGAGTCTGAATTGTCCATGCTGCCTTCACCTGAACAACTAATGACATCTCCAAGTATGAGTTGTCCGCAGCACACACCATTCAGTTGAACACAGCTGTGTGCACAGCTAATTTGGGGGAGGAGTTATCAGTAGAGTCCGACTAACTGAAGACATTTACTGCTGTATCAGGGAGAAGGAGATATTAACGACTGAAAAAAGGAAATGCAGGATTAACTGGAGGAGCATCTTCTTCCTATAAATACACATCTCCTTATATAGTGGCAAAGCCAGGCCCTGGTGTTCCCCAGCCTCACCAAAGTCATGGTATAGAAGCTCTGTTTAGTGGGAATTTCGGTACCATCCATGTCACATCCCTATCTACTCTGCTCTCTTTTTTCCTCTCTCTTCCTTGGCCACACCTTCTCATTCTCCCGCTAATCAGCCTAACCCTGTCCACCTGTGGTCACAGCCACGGCTCATTAGGCAGGGGCATACGAGGGCTGTTCAATAAGTTCATGGCCTCACCCAGAACAGAACAACACAGACTGATAATTTATATTTTATTTTTCAACATAATCTCCATTTTCAGCAATGCACTTGGTCCATCGATGTTCAAGCATCATTATCCCATCACGAAAGAATGTAACATCCTGTATTATAACAACCAGTATTTCTGGGTGAGGCCATGAACTTATTGAACAGCCCTCGTATATATACCTGGTATCTGGCCTAGCCTCTTCGCCAGATTGTTGACTTTGTGTGTCTCTCTAGCATTATTCTTAGAGAATAACTGGATCTGGAACTGGATCTAACTGGTTCTCAGGATCTGAGAACAGGCTCTAAGCCTGTTCTCAGATCCTGATCCAGCCTGTCCTGACCCGTTCCACCTGCCGCCTGGATTCGACCCTGCTCGCCTGCCTGATCCCGCCTGTCTGTTCTCGTCCCCCGGTAACGACCTGCCTTTGTTTCACCTCGCCTCTCTGCCTGAGTCCTGGATGTTGAACCGCCTTCTGCCCACGACCACGTCTTCAGCTTGTGTCCACCTTGTTCAAGAGAGGATTCCCCAGCTTCTGACCTACCGCCTGCCCTGACTCTCCTACTGCCTGTTCCCTGTCTGTTATTAGCCTGTTGGTTAATAAACTGTTCAAAACCTTTAACTGGTGTTTCTGCTTTTGGGTCCTCTGTACTATCTGTGATAATCTAAAAGAGTATTCTGTAAGACAGGACTAATATTACCAGAGAAGTTGCCTCAAGGCGCAAAAGTTCGATCACTTGTCTTCCTTAACTTAAATTGGTCAAAGGATAAGAAGGAGAGGCAGTAGAAACCACAAAGGATGACACTGCTTTATTATTTCTGGGATGTCTTTAATTTTGTTCACACTCCAATAAATTTAAAGTTAAATGAAGTACCCGTCTTTGCTGTTCTACTTGCAACTGGCCCATGAAAGATGCTCAACAATCATTTTTCTTTTGCATATTTGAAGATTTTTTTTTTTTTAAAGTAACACAATAGTTACTTTCCCTGGTAATTGGTTATATTTATGAAGGAGTAATTCCATTACTAATTCAATTCTTTTTTGGGAAAGTACCTAGTAACTATAACTAATTACTTTTTAAAAGTAATTTGCCCAACACTGGCCGTCACAGGTGTGTACTGTAGGCAATAGACATGATGGATAATTACTTCTGCCTCTCTTCTCACCCTAATGTGTCCATCACTGTGAAAAAATGACCATAATCTGGACTCATCAAATTATATGAGCTTTTTCCATTGAAACACAGTCCAATCTTTGTGCTCTCTAATAAACTGATTGTTGCTCCAGACATGAGAAGCTACTCACTGCATCACATAGGATGTCCCTGGCCTATAAATTGGGCCACCTCTCATGCTTCTCGCTCTGCTTGCTGCTCGTCCCTCCCTTTCTCCCCAGATGCCTGGATACCACTGGTTCATTTGACCTCCTTGGCCAAGGACCTCCTTGGCCATGAGGACAACTTCAAATTATCCATTTAATATATAATGTTCAAATACTCTATTTTTGTAAAAAAAAAATGATGTCTACTTTTATAACCCCTGGTGTCCTCTTTACCCTGAGCTCCCCATGTCATTGAAATGGTACATTTTTATATGACTTTTTTTTTATTCGTATGAAATCTAGATTAAATTTAAAAAATAATAATAATAAAAATTGAAAGAATGTCATTTTATCCTACCACTGCCTCTGTGGCTCAATAGATGACCCATCAGTTCAGAAACCCTGGGTTACATTGTCATAGGTTTGGATAGGACCCAAATGCAGTACACCAGGCAATCAGAATCAGTTCAGAAATGTCTTTATTGAAGACACACAGCAGGGAGACAAGGACAAACAGAATGTGTCTGGACCAGAGTTTGTTCCTCTGACAGGACTTTAATGCTGTGTCCCTGGAGCTTACTGTGTCCGTAGAGCAGAGATGGGGAGACCGTATCCAACGAGTCCACTGATGGAGCTGGGGAGCCGATGAGGAGCAAGCAACAGATGGGTCGGGGGTAGGCGGGGGGTTAGGAACTTAAAGTGTAGACAGAAGCCCGGAGCGCTGAGGCAGGATACAACATCAGGGATGGAAGGCAGGGGAGTATACCAGGGAGCAGGCAAAGAGACATGGTCCAGAACAGAAGGCAAGCAGGCTACCAGGAGAAAGGCGAAGGGATGTGGTCCAGGGTGAAGGCAGGTAGGTATACCGGTAGACAAGCGAAGAGAAGTGGTCCAGGGCAGAAGGCAGGTTTACTGGGAGACAGGTGAAGAGACATGGTCAGGCCAGGCAGAGTCAAAACCAGGAAAATCCAGAAACACCGAACTCAGGGTAACAGGAAGAAAACAGGTCAGATACCAGGACTGAGGCAAACAGACATGGTCTAAATCAGGCGGGGTCAGAAACAGGAAAGTCATGCAGGATCAGATAATTCAGGTTCAGATAATGTTAGAGAGTCTGGCAAGTTCCAAAGACAATCTGGCAACTGATGTGGCTGATGAGGTAACAGTGTCAGGAATGGAGACAGTGACCGCGACCCTAGTGAGGATAAAGCAGGTTCAGAAAATGAATGAATGAATTTACTGATTATGTAGATGTACATAAAAGCTCAAATTGAATTTCAGGGTTGTTACATCAGAAACAGAAATCCGCAGAAAAGTGACTTTTTTGGCAAAGATATCAATAACTGAATGTAAAAACATACATGATGTTACCACGTTAACTATGGAGCCTCTGAATGTCCAAATTGGTCATATCTGATGGCTGTGAGATGACAAGCTGCATTTTCCACCAATTATTTACATGTATTGGTAGGATTAGCGAATCAACAGTTTTTGAACATTTTAGATCAGGAGGTGCTTTTGGTTGACAGTAAATGTTTGGGTCTTTAAGGGTTAAATGTGGAATAACTGAGTGCATGTCAACATAATCAGTATTTGGTGTTGCTACAGAACATGTCAGTTTTCCACAGTCATCCACTATGAATGTAATTCTAAGTTTAACTTCAGTACACAAGAGGAACCTTCATCTTCTGAGATTCACATGAAGGTGACTGAACATTATCTTTCTGAAAACACACATTTGGTGTCACATTTTATCTCAGCCCAGCTCTTCTGCCATTCACCTTCATGTGTATTCAGATACATCTGATGTCAGCACGACAAATTGTACCTTGAAATTTCAGCGCTGTCAGAGTTACAGCTCTTTCAGACAGATGGACAGAGGATGGCCGGAGAGGGGGAAGGCGCTGAATGGAGCTTGCAGACACTTGTCAGAAAGCAAACAGCATTGTGAATTACGACCATACGGTTTGTCTCTGAGTGAAAGATTATCTTCATACGATGACACACTTGTAAACAGTGCTGTGGCCCTGCAATCAATCTCACAGATGCAGCTCCCTCCCCATGAATGAGGATACTGGGTGAGAGGAGGATTTACACAGTTAATAATAGAGCAAACTAGATATATTTCCAGAGAAGGAATTCTGCATAGGGCCTATTTATAATTACAGAAACCTATGATGTATCCCAGAAGGTTAAACTGTAAACCAGTCTCAGACTACTGCCACGCTGCTGACGGGGCTGCACAGGAGCTCAACATATGAACATAAAAATAGAACCACTTTCACACTCCCCTTTAGATGGCTGACAAATATGAGAGAAGGATATACAGTATGTCTGAAAGGAAAGCGTGGTGGCTAAGAAAGGCACAAGAGACATTTAGTTTGGCAAACTGCATCTTTTCTATTTGGAATCGCTGTCAGTGCCAAGAGCTCATTGCAGCAGCATGATATGGCTGTTCCTGATGTGGCAGCAGAGCTATCGTTGAGGCAATTGCAGACTTCATCACAGAACAGAAATAACCAAATAAATGTCTTGTTGCTCTTCATATCTGGTCTTGACTTTAGGTCAGAGCTACTGCTCTCCGAGACTGTTGTTGTTTTCCTGAGACCCAGCAATGCATTTCTGTCCTCCGTAGGGGATAGTTTCATTGCTTACTTATAAAAATGCTGTACACTGCAAAGGATATTCCGTTTAAAAAAATGAAATAAAAATGTATCTGAATACACACAGGAATTCAACAGGAAATTATATGTTTTACCTTTAAATGGGCTCCTCCAACATCATTGAATATATCCACATCAAAATTTGGCAAACATGTAAGGGGGAGTGCCCTTTTTCATCTGATAAAGTTCTTGGGTAAGTTTGGGACCAAATGGCTCCATTGTGCACCCTATCTGAAAGTGTCATTACTGCCATTCACGGCATCTGATTTGTCTAAAACTTGTTTGATACATGTTTTACATGTTTGATAATAGTCGACGGAAGACTATATAGTCTACTTTAATTAAGGTGAAAATCTTGCACAGTTCCACTTTAAACAGCTTCAAAGTAATTGTAATGGTTAAATGGCTTATTAGGGGAAGAATGGAAGCCCTCCCCCTTCCCACTAGGCTCTTTAGGGCCGAATATGCCACTTGCAACTTCTATGCACCATCCTGGTGGCCTAGATCTCATGTCTCGCAAGAAACATCACAGTGTACAGCACTATGACACAAACACACCCTCAGCCAGGTACTGCCGGCCAGGGTGCAATTTGTTGGGGTGGGGGGTGGTGAGGATCAACGGCCTGTCGGCCGGTACCCTAAAAATCAACTGAAATAACAGGCAGGTTGTGACTGTTTTCTTATATGTTTAGCCTACACTGCTAGCACTAACTTTCACCCGAACCGAACTGTTGGCAGTCTTGGAATTCGCAAACATCTGCATGCACATAAATACATTGTATAGCTTGCCTATCTCTCTCTCTGTATATGTCAGTGTCTGTCTCTCTCTTAAATGTCACTCAGTACATGTGAGGTATGCACAGAAGGCCTTACGGACACATGTCTGCAGGTGCCAATGTACATATTCAACTGCATGTTCAACACATGAAGTCCGACATCAGAGCAAACTGTTTTCTTAGTCTAATTAGCTGAATTATTTTGACATGATGTGAAATCTCAGTCGATTAGGTTTTATGTTGCGTGTTACAGTCTGATTGAGTTGCCCGTTCGCCATAAATCCTCTACCATGTCAGCATGATTGGCCCTTATCCATAGCCCTGAAACTTAATTAGGCCATCTCCCACATCGCAGGTGTGGCAGTCACAGAAAATGAAATGTTTCATGTTTTTTTAGTTCGCATTTAAGATGACTGTTCAACTGTTTGACATGTAACAGGGCCTACTGTTCCCGCATTGCTTCTGGAGAGTGCAGATGCTTTTTCTGCTTGCTCCTGCTTCTGTCCGGCTTTGGGGTTTTTTTTTTCTTTTTTTTTTAATCCTGGTGCTTTCATTTTTGGACCTTAATCCTACATCTTTTATTTTTGGACAAACTTTTTATCCATTCTTTTATTAAACAGTTTTAAGTGGACCTACTAATACTTTACTTAGTAGGCAAGATGCCTCCCCTTTCAATGGAAGACTACAACACACTTCTACAGAAGATTACTGCACTGGAAACTAAAATTCTCAGGTTAGACGTGAACATGGAGGTAAATGGACTGTGTGGAAATGATAGTAGGCTATGATTTAATTACAATTCTAACAATGGACAAGAGCATGCTAACACACCTAACTAGCACCAAGAAGACCATTGAGTACCAGGAGGGCTATGTGACCAGTATCAGTCCTCCCTGGAACTCTCTTGGAGCAAAGCCCAAGAACAAATCTCTTCCCTGTAATATCGAATGATGTGTCACAGGCAGGATCCAGCAGCCAGAGATCTGTGATGTGACGGGCTGGGCGGCATTATCCTCCTCCTCAACACCTGTGCAGAGAAAGGCATAGCCGTGGATAACAGCTAGAGGGAAGACCAGCAAAAGAGCTCCCAAATAACATGTGCAGCTTCAAAACAGATTTTCTCCACTACTGCAGGACCCTAGATCTCCATCTGATGACCTGGATAACCTCTCAATCTTGCAGAAGGGTAAGGTCTGAAAATAAGTCAGAAGACAGAAGGTTACAGGGAAAGCTAATGACCGGACCTCATACTCTCATTGTGGGTAACTCTGCCTTAAAAAGTGTAAGAAACATGTACAGTAAAAACACAAAAGTGCTTTGTTTTCCCAACGACATGGTTTCTGCCATGACTGACGGAGATCTGAGTATTGTGGTAGCAAATCCAACAGTGGAAAGCATTATATTGCATACAGGAGCCAATGATATTGTGAAGCGGCAATCAGAAACCCTCAAATGAGATGTTAATAATCTGCTAAACACAGTTAGCTCTGTAGAGGTGTTTATCAGCGGGCCTCTACCACCAGTCAGAAGAGGAGTTGAGAGATTTAAGAGGTTGCTGGCACTGAACAAATGGCTTTCTACTGAAAGGGAGCAGACAGATGAAATGGGTTTGGCTGATTAGGTGTGGCATGGTGAGGGAGAGGACAACAGCAGGGAGTCCCAGGTGAAACCAATGTTGCTGATGAAGTGACAGGGTCAAGGAGGAGACAGCAGCAAAGCAAGCTGTAACAGTTTACATTATCTTTGTTGTACTACAGTGCTTAACTTAACCTGGCCAACCTTTTAATCAACTTTGTATAAATTGTTCACTGCTGAGTTTTACAGGCAGACAGAATATCGTTGATGTTACATTGTCTTCACTGCACTGTGGATAAGGCTCACATAATTTGGACCTGGAGGATTTCTAAAGCAGTATCTCTCATAACAATTATAAAGCATGTGTGTACAACTATATTGATTTCAATCAATAGGATGTGCCATTGATTCCAACCACAAGTATGGTCATTGCAGATTTCATCCATAAATGAACCCTTAAAGACCCAAACAGTCACTGGCAACCAAAACCATCTACTAATGTAAAATGTTTAATAACATCTGAAACACTAAACCTATTGATTTGTTGAAATAATTACAGTGTGCTTGCACGGTACTACTGTTCACCATATTTATTATAACTTATTATGACTGACTTATGACTTATTGCACCGAACTTTGGGCAAAAAAATGTGGCCCAGAGCTTTGGAAATAGACCCAAACATATTATTGCAAAAATGTGCAATCGGGTCTTGAAAGATGAGCTATGGCTTGTGTTAACAGTCATAAAAAAAACTGCAAAAAAAATTTGGGGGAAAAAAAAAAAATGGAAAATTTGCTCATTTGAAATAATGTCATTTTCAAATTGCTACCATTCCTACATGATTGAACCTACAATTATGCTGCCAATGCGAAAATTGTGCAGCCCGGCATAAAGAATATATGTCTGACATTTGGTTTTATTGTGTACAGTTTTCACACACACCAAGAATGACCAAACCACATACACACGAGGAACAAAATAGTGACAGCTGATTGGCTTGCAGCCTCTACACTTTGATTGGAGACAGTTATTTTTTTAGGAAACTCTACAAATCCCTCTTCATAAATCTCACATTTCTGGGAATTCAGCAATTTATACATCAAATTGTTGGAAAAACTCTTTTCGTTCCAAGACTAATTCACACGTTAATCTTAAAATTTTTCGTTTTTTAATCTACAGGCCTCTAAGCACAGAAAGTGCTGATTTTGTTCTCATTCACTCCCATGTGAAATATCTGACAGTAATGTTTTTGTCAAACTCAACTTTCCCACAATCACTGCTTCCTCATTTGCGACTCTTTTTGCACGTATTATACATCAATATGTTCAGAAGACTCACCACAAGTCTCATCTGGAAGAATTTCTGAGATAATATGGTTATGGATTGACAGTAATTGGTTTGAGACGTGGTTTCTTAGAGACTTTAAAGTGGTCATATTTTGCTAAACCCACTTTTACTTTGGTACATTTATTTGTGTATTTGAGGACCCTAATAGTTCCAACAGTTTGAATTTGAACCCACCAGGTGCTGCAAAGCGAGTGAATTTCTACAACCTGTTTCAATTCCTGCTTAATTTGTCATGTATACAACTAGTTACACCATGACATTTGCACATATAAGGTCCAGACTTCCGTTGAACATTTCTCTGAATACGCCATAATTGTTTGCCAGCAGCAGCTTGTAGTCCATTCTGAAAATATGTCCAAACTTCCAGCTGATTACCTAAAATGTTCAGTTGTTGGTTGAACGGGACAGAGTAGCACAGTCAACAACCTAAAGGGGGTGAGGTGTGAAGAGGCTCATGTGCATTTAAAGGGCCAGCACTCAAAACGACCTTTCTTGTGTCATTACTCAAAAATAGGGTTGAAGATGGGCCTGTGGAGTTGAATTAATGAAGAATTCAGACCCAAGCAGTGCATTTACAGTTTATGTAGACCACAGGGAAATGTTTTAAGATGCATAATTCCATTTTTGGATGGATGGATGGATGGATGGATGGATGGATGGATGGATGGATGGATGGATAGATAGATAGATAGATAGATAGATAGATAGATAGATAGATAGATAGATAGATAGATAGATAGATAGATAGATAGATAGATAGATAGATAGATAGATAGATAAGAGTCCTTTAACATACAGGTGCATCTCAATATTCAAAATTTCAAGTGTTTATTTCTTTTCATTTTGATGATTATAACTTATAGCTAATAAAAACCCAAAATTCAGTATCTCAGATTTCAAGTTTACAGGTTTTCATTGCCTATGTGTTTTGTGTCAATATTTCAGCTGATCCATATTTTTTTCTCTTTACTGTTGTGCTGTTCCACAGTTATAGCAAACATTTTTTGTCATAAACAACTTATACAAATGCAATGTTGAACAACATAATTTTCACAAAAATAAATGCAATCCTTTATAAACAGTCTTTCTTTGTTTCTATTTCTTGTATTTACATTGCACTTAGCCACAAGGCCACACATTTGGAAAGAGACAAACACACGGGGCTACATTTCCTTCAGGAGATGTGTGCAAGTCTAGTTGGTGTAAAATGCAGTTTGTCATCTTTTCATGGTCATCAGATATGACCCATTTGGATGTTCAGAGGCTCCATAGTGAACATGGATCCACTGTTATCTTCAACAACATTGATACACCAGTAAAACCCATGACGTTTTATAAATGACAGTGAATAGAGACACTTGTTTTCACATTCAGTTATTGATTTCTTTGCTGATAAAGTCACTTTTTCTTCAGTTTTCTCATAATTAACCTCAGCATTAATCTGAGCTTTTATGAACATCTACATCATCAGTAATTAAATAAAAGAAAATGCCTGATTTTCACTGAAAAATCTTAAAATACAGAGGATAATATTATAATAAACAGTGATAAATTACTTAAGAAAGGTTAAACAAAGAGAAACTAATTTGGGAACTGCCACAAAAGTAGCACTGGGTCTTTATGAGTTAATGACAATGTTTTTAAAACTCATTGTTATTTAAACTAAATATGGAGAAATAAGTCCATATTTAATTTTGAGTGCATGTTGCAGATATGCTTTTTTGTTTGTTTGTTTGTTTGTTTGTTTGTTTGTTTGTTTTTGTCAGATACCTGATTTATGTTCAAAACCTTTTAAATTTTATTAAAAAATGTACTTAAAGGTCCTCTATGGAGAATTCATGTTAAGTGGATTGCAGAGACACCTTTGGCTGGAATCGGTGGTGTTTTTAAGGGACAAAGACTCTGCTTCCCATGAGCACCAGCAGCTACTGTCCTAATGGCATAACTCTGGCCAAGGAGTGCATTTGTTTTGAAGCAAATGAATGAAAAGCGGATCCTCTTTACAACTCTGCATTTCTTTTTAAAGACAGCAACTTGCAGCTGCAAAGTGACGTTAGAAACAAGACAACAAGCAAACTTCATAAAGTCTGTTTGTAGCGTAGTTTAGTAACCGGCGTGAAAACGAAAGTGAAACCTAACTTTGTACATCCGACTCCTGCTTCTGTGCCTCCCTTTTACTCCAGAGCTCTAAAGTGTTACTCACAGACTAAGACGTGTCCCAGCAATATACATTTGCACCAGCTTCAGAATTCTTCATTCACAGTATTCTACTTTTGTAATTATTTTGTTCCTGAAGGGCAGTTCAGTAACAGCTCCAGTTCCAGTGTACACTATTACAACAAAAGTAAATCCCAGTTATCCCTTTCCTCAGGAAAAAGGACAGGACTCAGGACTCAGGACTCAGGACTCCTCAATCGTTCAGCTTACTTCTCACTGCTAAACTCTGCCGGTTGCAGGGGCGGATCTAGAAGATTATTTATAGGGTGGCAAGAGGGGGGCAGGAATTTTTGAGGGGTGGCAAAGTATGGCAGACATATATATACTGAAGCATTTATCACAGATGGTAATATAATTTACACTCAAGTATTTCTGCTTGCAGGACTTTATACATAACTTAGAACATGTATCCCACATGTGGATATATGTACACTACATAAGGGCATGGGCTGCCATTTACAAACTCATACAGACAAACTTAATCTCATGCAATCAATGTCTTGCATTTGAGGTAACAGGTTTCATGTGGAACAGTTCATAATAGGAATAAGTGACCATACAATGTGATCTCACTTAACAGGAGATAGAAGTATGGTAACACTGCTGTAGGTGGGGCATTAGAACAGGAAAGGCAATAAGGTAAGAAAAACACAGGTGATGAATGGCAGATGTGTGACAGGGGAAGCAAACTGTGTCAGAGTGGCAGCATTGCAGCCAGCATTTGAAGAAGAAGAAACTATCCAAAGAAAACCCATGAAGATCTATGGACGGAGCTGTACTAAGGTCAGCATAAACACACAATGGAAATAAATGGGTCATGGCACACAAACAAGGTACTGGACATCGGTTATCTTTTATTGTTTAGTCAGAACACATTCTCCAAATCTGTCCCTCAGTAGCTTGAATATTTTTTTAGACAGATGAGGTCTTTACTGATAAAGTGATGAGAAATACAGTACAGTATATACAGTATTCACAGCAGTAAAGGTGACATGAAAGGGACATTTCATGTATGTAAATCTTAGCTGCTGTATCAACAAGTTACACAAAAACAGTCAGTTATAAGAGGGTATGTTACATCAAAATCGCCACAAACCTGAGAAGGAGTCACATAAAAATAAATTTTGCTGGCAATCAGAAAAAGTACAGAAACCCCTGTTTTTCATTGCAGCTTTTTTCCAGTTGCGATAACCCTCAAATGAGGTGAAAACAGACTATGGAGCATCGGGAAGGGAAAAATGCCTACAAGCACAACAGTAAGCTGCGTCTCTTGATTGAGAGTATTCTAACCAAGGATGAGATTTGTACCAGTCACTGCCGAAGCTTCTTCTGGCTCCTCCCTGGAGGGTCTTTGGGAACCTTTCTCGCTTTAGCTGCGCTGGCACCACACACCTGGACTTGGATACGTCTAGAAGATGGAGGGGGCGATTAAAACTACTCTACATCTGAACTAATTATACATTATAACAACTAGTAAACATACAATCAATTTGGAACTGTCATTGATTAGTTATAACCATCAGACTGTGTAAACACGCACTAATATTTTAGCCTGAGAGAATATTTTTTAGGTTCTTTTGTTTAATTTTGGAATTTAGCCTGAGCAATAGATCTAAAATACATTGTACACAAAATATTAAAACTCTGTCCCCATCTCATTACACTTTAACACTTACAATTTTTCCCAATTATTTATATTTAAACAAACGCAAATGTTTATTTGAAAAAGTCTAAGCAATGTCTCTTAAACGCACCTTCTAGCAATATGTCTGTTTTTGTCATGTCTTGTTCTTTTTAATATGTAACTTAGTAAACTATGCAGCAACACTTTCATACCATGTGGACCAGTTCTACTGGAGATCATTGATGATGCTCAGGCACTCTCCTTTCCCTTTCACTGTCTGAGCCCTGCACCTTATCTTGTCTCTTGCTTTCTCCCTCCTCATCTTGGTGGTGCTCTCCCTCTAGATCTTCACTGCTGTGGTATTCTCCCACCTCCTCCTGTACCTGGTCACTTTGGCCTTGTATTCTATCTCTGTCATGTTTCTGTTGCCCTTCTCTCTCTCCATCTACCTCGTGTTTGTCGTCTCTCTCTCCTTCCACCTCATCTCCTCGATCTACCTTGTTCAGTTGTTCATTTTCTGTTTCTCTTCTCTTTCTCTTTGATGCAAAAAATCTACATATGCTACCTTTCCTATTCATTTCTGTAAGATTCAAAGTAACTTTACAATGTTCCTTGACAGACGAATCAATATTAGCTTTTGTAGATTACTTTACACAGAACTAAAGTCAGACCTAGCAGACATTGCATGTATAGTTAGCGAAATAATAATGTCCTGATTTTTGTCATCTCAAAATCAGCATCACAACTATACTAGCACTGTGCTTTCATTATTATTTTATTTTTTGATAGATAATCAGTTTTTACCTCTTTCCTCCTGTGTCTTCCTTCCTCCCGGCTCCCTTGTTTCGCGCCACTCAGTTTTCCAAACAAAGGAGTGTTGTGCCGCTCCCGCGTTCTCTTGTGCTGCGTTCACTGTTGTCTGACACTGGAGCTTCACGCTCGTAAATGCTAAATTGGCCATAACTTTTCTTCGAATTCATTGCTGCCAACTGGGGTGGCTGCAGGGGTGGCAGCAGGGGTGGCAAGGGTTTATTTTTGGGTGGCATTTGCCACCCTATGCCACCCTGGTAGATCCGCCCATGGCCGACCGGTATGGTGTTGTCATAGTGACATAAGTCTGCCATAAAATCAGTCCAGTCTTGTCCAATCTGACCAGGGAAGCTGGAAATGGCTTTTGGATATAACCTATTTTGGTGCTGATAAACTCATTTTAAATTGCGGGCTACAATCAGGCACATATATTAAAATAAGACTTTTGCAAGATCACACATATAGTCTGCACATGACCTTTAAATGATTTTGTCTATTTATATAATTAATTAATTTGAAAAAATAAATTTATAAATTAATTTGAAAAAATAAAAATGGAAAGGATTGGAATTTTCCCTGAAAATAAACTGAACTCTGATTTCATGTTGCTCTATTCCATGGCCCCTCTTTTAATCCCAGGGCTCAGAGGCTCTGCAGAGACAGCTTATCAGTGTGGTGAAGCCAAGGCTTTGAGAATGAGATGTATTTTCAGATGTCGAATGCGTAGTGTTGGCATCGGTTTAAATGTGCTATAGGATTTGAATAACACCATTTTGTCATATTTTTGCATCTGAAATTAAATGCTTAGAGCTCCTTTCACCAGGTCACCATCAGAACAGGCTCGTGTACATCATTCCTTCAGCTGTAGAGAGGCTGCTGCCCTTGAAACTGAAGTTGTATCTGTTGTGATCCACACACTGACAACTAGATGTACAACAGTGTGCAGTTTGTCTGAAGGTCTCCATCTGAAACATTTCCCCCTTTTCACCATCTATTTCTTTCACAAGGTCAGTGCTCAAAATAGCTTGCAGCTATGAATTCACTTTGAGAGGAACTGAAGGGTCAGAACTGGATGATCACAGCTCCAAACATCTGAGCAACCGCAATGTTTTCATCTGAGGCCCTAAGTCAAGCACAGAAAACATGCAGCTATTATCTTTTCTTCTACTTTCTTCATCTCCTTTTTGTCTCTTTATTCTACGCTGTTGGTGTTTTGGAAAGCCTGTGATGGTTTTTGATGTCTCATCATCCATGTCTGGTTTATAGTCCCTTTTTATGGGTAGCTTAAGTGATTACCATCACATGAATAAACACTGTGTAGTGGTTTAAATGCTGCCAGGGAATTTAAAAGCTGAAGAAAGACAAGAAGTTCTTGGCTCTAAGTCAGACAACCCTGAAAAAACATGTTTATTTATACTTGGGCAATATACATGGCAAGAAGAGCTTCTTAACCAGCTGAGCCATTTGGAAGTGACAACAGTCTAAAGGAAGTTGTCAGTCCAAATAAAATGTGCTGCTGTCAAGTAAAGGAATAAGTTTCAGCCATACAAGGAGCTGAAATGACAGAAGTATGAACAATAACCAGGGGTGGAAGAACAGAATGGACGACAAGTGTGTCAAGAAGTTGGAGTGTTGGCTAAATTAATCTTTTTGCTCTCTTTATGCATGCACATTTTTTTCTTGCACTTCATCCTGTTGCTGACATAACCAATGAATTTCCCCCTGGTGTGTCATCAATGAAATCTAATGTAATATAATCTAATGTTGGAAGCTCTACTTATTAATGCTGCAGTTCTTTAAGTGAGTTTTGAACATATTTTTAGAAGTCAGTTCAACGATGCTCACTGGGATATAGTTGCATTAATGTGCAGCTGAAACTGCAAATGATGACTGACAGAATGCACTCTTCCTGAGTGGAACAATGCAATCTAGCTGCACCTCTCATAACATGGTACAAGGCTGGTCTTATGCTCACATACTGTCTGAGTGGAGAAGGAGACAGGCAGTTAATAATTTTGAACAGTAACATCAATTTGCATTTTTGATCATGTTGTTCCAGGATAAGATGTTATACTTTTGTAATATTGAGCAGCGGTGATAATGAATTGGTTTCTTACTAAGTATTTTCATTGTTCAGACTCTAGTGCTTTGAGTGTAGGGACCTTTGCCAGTGACGAAGTAGTTTGACAGTATGTGACCATGTACGATGGTGTGTATGTAGATTTTGGCACCTTTTTTGAGAGGGTGCTGCAGAACCACCCAGAATCAGTGTTGCCAATTGAACCAGGTTTAATCCCTCCCCTGGTTTAGTCTATAAATTCAATCATGCCCATTGATAAACTTCCAGAGAGCCAGCATGCTCAGGGCAGTGGTAGATTTGATAATCCAGAGGCTGTGTTAGTGAACATACCAACTATGCCTTACTCTAATGAACTGGGTTTTTCCTAAATAAATAAATAAAATTGGTTGAGCTCTGCAGACTGTGAAGGCCATAGCACTTGATTCACGTAATTTTCGTATCCATTAAACAGTTCACCAACTCCTTGTGCCTCATGAATGAGATCTTGGAGGAGACCACTCAGAATATGATGATGAGGAACAATTATGCTACAAGATATAAGGCTACAAAATTAATTAAGTTGTCATTTCTCTTTCACAAATACCATTTCCAAAACAAGTACCAGGGCCTCAGAGATGCTGAATCAAGAATACATACTGATAAAATAATAATAAACACAGCTATTATTATTAGTTCAATAATAATTTTGATTGCCTAAAACTATTTCAGTACCCTACTATATCTGGTGCTGGGGTTATGATAGTTGTTCCCAGACGATAGAAGGGGAACCAGACCATGGGAAAGTCTCTTCGCCCATCTATCCTACTGTGTGTATAAATATGAAATGGAAAACGCAAAAATCAAGTTTTGAATCGTACCTTGGTCACCTGCATCAGCACCTAACATCTTTACTAACTACACTATCTGTCCTTCTCCACAAGAGAACAACACATAATCTTGATTTGGGACTTGGGACTTGGGACTTGATCACTAAATACCTACTTCATACATTAATACACACTACACTATCTCACTGAATGATGAATAGAGCGTGCATCTATTATAACTATCAACACGGGACAGTGCTGAGAGCCAGTGGAGACTAATGTCCTTTAACACTGTGGATTGTGTGATTTTGGTTAAATGCACATACAGTAATCCCATGTGAACAGTTAACGGACTGAGAATCCGTGCACTTCCATATATTTAACTGGGTAACTTAGGCCAGATGTTATAACAGTTATTAATGTGATGTCACTGAAACTGATTCACTAACAGCCTGAATCACAATCTCTCACAAATAGCCTCGATCTTAATGCAGCTGTAGCACCGTAGAGTAGAGACTAGAGGGCGCTTCCTGAAGTGCCTCTTCGGAACTGGTGGGCGTGGCTGACTCTGGTGATGGGTAGGGTTAACACTGGTATAGCTCCACCCTTTTGGTTCTGCTGTGAGCACCACTTGTCTTTTTTTGTTAACTGATTAGGGCTCAGGGCCATAGGCCAGAGCACCTATTGTTGTTGCTCGCATCTCTTTTCACATATTATTAGGGGCTCAGGGCCATAGGAGTTGACCCCGAGGACACACAAGCAAAGGTGTCAGAAAAACGGGCAATGATGACTGGGAGTACAGTTGGTGTCGGCTGCTGCCTTATCGGTACAGACAGCTGCCTGTCAGCCAGCTGAGCCCATAAAAAAGAAGAAAAAAAAAAAGAAAAAAAAAAAAAGAAGGGGGACCGGAGGATGTGCTACAACCACAGGGGGATCACACTCCTCAGCCTCCCGGGGAAAGTCTATCCCAGGGTACTGGAGACGAGGATCCGACCGATAGTCGAACCTCGGATCCAGGAGGAACAATGCGGTTTTCGCCCCGGTCGTGGAATGCTGGACCAGCTCTATACTCTCCATTGGGTGTTCGAGGGTTCATGGGAGTTCGCCCAACCAGTCCACATGTGTTTTGTGGATTCGGAGAAGGCAGTTGACCGTGTCCCTTGTGGTATCCTATGGGGGGTGCTTTGGGAGTATGGGATCTGGGGCCCTTTGCTAAGGGCAGTCCGGTCCTTGTACGACTGAAGCAGGAGCCTGGTTCACATCGCCAGCAGTAAGTCAGACCTGTTCCAGGGGCATGTTGGACTCCAGTAGGGCTTCCCTTTGTCACCGGTTCTGTTCACAATTTTTATGGACAGAATTTCTAGGCGCAGCCAGGGGCCGGAGGGGGTCTGGTTTGGGGACCACAGGATTTCATCTCTGCTTTTTGCAGATGACATTGTCCTGTTGGCCTCATTGAGCCTGGACCTTCAGCATGCCCTGGGGCGGTTTGCAGCCGAGTGTGAAGCGAGCAGGATGAGGATCAGCACCTCCAAATCCGAGGCCATGGTTCTCGACCGGAAAAAGGTGGTCTGCCCTCTCCGGGTCGGCGGAGAGTCGTTGCCCGAAGTGGAGGAGTTCAAGTATCTTGGGGTCTTGTTCACGAGTGAGGGAAGGATGGAGTGTGAGATTGATAGACGGATCGGTGCAGCGTCTGCAGTGATGCGGTCCCTGTACCGGTCTGTCGTGGTGAAGAAGGATTTACTGGTCAGTCTACGTTCCTACCCTCACCTATGGTCATGAGCTTTGGGTCATGACCGAAAGGACAAGATCCCGGATACAAGCGGTCGAAATTAGTTTCCTCTGCAGGGTGGCTGGGCGCACCCTTAGAGATAGGGTGAGGAGCTCAGTCACCAGGGAGGAGCTCGGAGTAGAGCCGCTGCTCCTCCACATCAAGAGGGGCCAGCTGAGGTGGCTTAGGCATCTGTTTCGGATGCCTCCTGGACACCTCCCTGGGGAGGTGTTCCGGGCATGTCCCGCCAGGAGGAGACCTTGGGGAAGACCTAGGACACGTTGGAGAGACTATGTCTCTCGGCTGGCCTGGGAACGCCTCGGGGTCTCCCCAGAAGAGCTGGAGAAGGTGTCTGGGGAGAGGGAAGTCTGGGCATCCCTGCTTAGACTGTTGCCCCCGCGACCCGGCCCCGGATAAGCGGTGGATAATGGATGGATATTAACTTAATAAATCATTCAGATATAAATTCTCTTGCACTTCAAATTACAAAATAACTTACAAAATGTACTCTAAAGTGCCAAAATCTTTGATAATTTAAAATTTTAAACAGTTAGTGCAAATAATGTAACTTAGCTGTAGGTTGATACAATGTACTAAAGCAAACATGGCACCCTAGGCTACCAGTACCAACCCTACGGGATAACAGAAGGACTAAAAAATGCTACCGAAACGGGAGTTTAAAACAAAAATGTGGTGTAATAGCGCCATCTATCGACGTAACATATATACTGCCTTACATAGCCATAAATAAAAAAAAGCTGTGACTCCTCCTCAGCCTGACACTCGAGGAATCTGATTATTTAGATGACTAGGAAGAGAGCAGCGGAATTCCAAGGGGGATGTATGCCGTCTCTCCTAATAAGACCAAGTTTTCCCCAAAACGTCTGGCAGTTGTCCACAAACTGTATGTCATTGGCAGGACACCACCTAGACAGCCAGCAATTGAGTGAAGAGATGCAACTAAACATGGCATTACTGATTAGGTAGGGGACCAGAGAAAATTACAGAGTCCAACATACTTTTCGCATAGGTACACACTGATTCAATATTTTGGTATTTTGGTGACCTCTGATCGGCATATTCTTGAGTCATTATGGCCAACGTGAATTACCATCTTACAATCTTGGAATGAAGTGCAGTTCACTTTGTACAAAAGCAGCTGCTTGAAATGTCCTTCAAAAACAGACTAGTGACTTTGGCTGCATTCCAGATCCTGTACTTCTACACTTTTGCTCCTGTACAGATGTTGAATCAGTGCTTCTACTTTTGTCACAGACTTATTTTTTACACCATTTCCATTGGAGTAAATAATGCATGTAATTTTGCCACCTCTGATGTTCACATGCTGATCATTATTGGTGGACGGTGAGCTCAGGCAGCTTGTGACCGTCACAAACGGTCATGTGTCATCACATTACAGTATGTTCTGTAGGTCATTCTGAGACGTGTAATATGCAGTTTGACAACACATAACAGCAGGGCAAAAACCACTTGACATGAGAGAACCTGCCGCCAGCTGTCTGTCAAATGGTCTGGTATCCCGCTGACCTTTGACCGTCATCAACGATAGGTAGCATTACAGTGAGATGATGTTTGGAAGTGTGACTATTTATTGCTCAACCACCATGAACCTGTCTCCTGGCGGTGACATCATTGCATTTCTGTGGCCACGTGCCCAGTGTGATGAGGCACTGCCAAAGAGGGTGTGTGTTGGGGAAGATGAATCACTCATTTCAAGAAAATAATTTGGTACATCATCTTCAGATATCACTATAATAAGAAATTAAGAGTGACTTCCATTTTGATACTGTCTTCAATTTTTAGCATTTTTTTTAATTGCAACATTATTTTTGATCCTTATCTAGAATTTTATTTGATCTAAATATTTATGTTTTGTATGTTTTTGGCTCTGGATCATTTCTAGTGTATGATGTAGTTAACGCTATTACATTTAAAGCTATTTTCATTAAAGTAAATGACTGAATCCATTTTTAAGATATATTTCTTGACTTCTTTACTTAGCCTACTTATATAAGAAATAGATGTGCCTCCTCACATCACCCACTGTGTCATGGATTTCCATGTTGAGATTTCTTGTTTCGGCACTTGTTTGTGGACATTAGTGCTCTTATTTGGACAAAGTGATGGAGTTAGGAAAGAGCGAGGAGCAGTGAAAATCACCAAGGAAATGCAAACTAAAAACAGGCAGTACACTTACACTGATCAAAATCCTGCCAAATTAAATTATAGCACCAAGCAATTTAAGGTTATTAACTGCTAATACATACATACAGTTGTGTTAAAAACTGTTATCACCCCTTTGTATAATATAAAAACACACTACACAGCACTAGCTAGCCTAAGCAAGTTAGCTAACAGACCATACAGTCTCATACATATTATTGCTAACCAAAGCTAATGTAGCTAAGTTACGCTAATGGGTCAGGTATTGTGCTTAAGAATTTCATAACAGAAGCGGTCTAAGTTTTATTCAATAAACAGGACCTCCCTGTTGTCTTACTCTGAAGTCAAGCTAGCTGTCATGCAAATCCTAGATGATACAAAAAGAAGGTATGACCTCAATTATGCGTAACTTCAAATCTTGCTGAAATAGTGGAATTATAGGGGGGGGAAAATGCCTGTACAGATGTCATCAAGAGGGAAATTAGCTGTCTTGGTGGTGTAAAGATGAGCATTTTAAGGGACAAAGGGGACTGACTCATCTTTCGAGCCAGCCGCACCTGGGCATCTAAGGAACTGCAGACTGATTTTTCAGCAGTGGCTTCACATTTAATCCCTGTCATTCATGCTTTTCTTTCCACACACCTTGATAAATGAGAACAACCTTTACTCCGATCTAAGCTGTAAAGCCTGGTACTTTTAGTTTTAAAAAATCATATACATACATACATATATATATATATATATATATATATATATATACATTTTAATTCCTTATCAACCTGCATGTAGTATGGTACTCTTTGTCCATTTCCAGTGTTCAGTGATGAAAACTGAAACTGAAAAGAAAAAACAAAAAGCTAATTATGTGTGTTTCGTAAACAGGTTTGGTGCAAATAAACTAGGCTACATTGTGTTGTCAGGAATTGGTGAAGTCTTCATTACATGTGACTCTTGTAAATACAGGTGAAGAAGCAGAGCATTGCATTACTGTTATAAGATTAAACAGTGAAATAATAGACTGTGCGCACCCAGCACCAGTGAAGCTGCCATGTGTTATGGGAAAATTCAGGAACATGCCAAAAAATTAAATGAAAAATGATTATATATACAGGGTGGGGAAGCAAAATTTACAATATTTTGAGGCAGGGATTGAAAGACAGTGTATGACCAATTAGTTTATTGAAAGTCATGAGAATTTATTTGCCACAAGAAAATTTACATCATAGAAAATGTTTTTATTCTATGTGTCCTCCTTCTTTCTCAATAACTGCCTTCACACGTTTCCTGAAACTTGTGCAAGTGTTCCTCAAATATTCGGGTGACAACTTCTCCCATTCTTCTTCAATAGTATCTTCCAGACTTTCTCGTAATAGTTTTGCTCATAGTCATTCTCTTCTTTCCATTATAAACAGTCTTTATGGACACTCCAACTATTTTTGAAATCTCCTTTGGTGTGACGAGTGCATTCAGCAAATCACACACTCTTTGACGTTTGCTTTCCTGATTACTCATATGGGCAAAAGTTTCTGAAAAGGTATGGATAATAGTGTTAGGTATGATTATGACATCAATATATGTTTGGTTTCAAAACAATTGACATAGTGCCTGCTGAGAAAAAAAACTAAATGTTCATTGTAAATTTTGCTTCCCCACCCTGTATGTGTATATATATGTGTGTGTGTGTGTGTGTGTATATATATATATATATATATATATATATATATATATATATATATATATATATAAACAAACAACATATTTCTTTATTTTAAAACAGAACTTATTGTACAAAGTGCCACACAGAATTGCGTAATTTAAAAAAAGTAGATTTATTGCTTTAATGTTGTTTTTCCTCACCATATTTGTTTCATGCACTGTTGTATTCTATTTGTGAAGCAGTTCTTTTAAGCACTAAATACCTTATCTAGTAAATGCTCTACAGTGTAAATTATAAAATTGAGATGGCTGAGAAACAGATAGCATTACATACCATTAAACTGAGCCAGTAAGTGTGACTCCTAAGCTTTACAGGCAGTGGTCAGTGAGTGGGTTAAGAGTGACACCTCACACGTCATCCACATCTTTTCATGCTGACATGAGAGACCCATATGCTGCCCAAAAAAATGAGTGGGCCTGAGGAGGGGGGCAGCATAGTGGTCTGTATGAGCACATGAGGACAGTAACATTATCGGCTTTGAATGACAGGAGCCTCCTCTTTTTTTTTCCTTTTTTCTACAGACGCTTGACGGGGTGGGTATAAGAGGCAGGGGCTCCAGTTCTCAGCGGAAGAGACGGTGAATGCCACACAGAGGACCACAGTGAAGACCAGTGGACTAAACTCTACCTCAACTTACTGATTCAATAAACGACATCCTATCAAGTGGAACAATGGGACTGCACAGTGTTGAAGAACTGGTAAGAGATGCAGAACTTTCAAAACAAAAAAGGTGGAAAAATCATGCAAACAGAAGTTTAGTATATAATTATAAAACAAAAAGAAAAAAAAACATGTTGACTTTCTTTTTCTTCATAAGTATTTTTAAACCAAGGGGAGACATTTTCTGGAGGTATTAATTGTTAATTTTTAATACTTTACAAGTTTGTAGAACCACCAAAATATTGTCTACAAAACAGAATTGTTATAATGCTAAAATGAGAAAATAATTTTGGGTTGGACGCCACTTAATCATGATATTTTGAGTTTTGTTGCACATGTGATTTTGTCTCATATAGATACTGAAATAACACTGGTCCACAATTTTTAGGAAATTATCTTCATCAGAGATTAAATCCCCTAAATATTATTAACTAAGATGAATTGGATGAGAAATGACAAAAGTTCTGGTTAGCTGATGTTTTCAATGTTTATGATGAAGTGTTATAACACGTTTTTTACACATATATTGATATATGTACATCTGCACAATGGATTTATAAATTTTGTGCCAGAGAAAAACTGAAAAGTATATTGTATATTGTAATGTACAGGCAGGGTTTTGAAGTGCATCTGGTTGCTATGACACAAACACACAAACATTTTTTTGAGTAATACCCATTCTCTCATTAATTCTCAGAATTTCACATTTTGACCCAAACTGTATCCTGTAAATTGGATTGAATTGAATTGGAGCCAACCAGTATTTTTAAATTAATTTTTCTTTCTTAGTGACTCAAACTTCCTAAAGTTTCACTACATCTATTCCGGAACCATTTTACTTATAGACCGCTATAAGCTAAATGAATGTCAAATGGCTATACTTTTAACCCTGAATAATCTCGTAAACACATTTAATTCTAATACTTTCATAATGTTGCTTTAATTTGCAAGCTCAGAGGCTACTTAGTAACAAATTATGTTATGGTAAGGATTATTAAACATTAAGGTAATTAAAACCAAAATTCCTACTGCCTAGACTCAAAACAAATTGTTTAACCAGTTAAAGTTGGTCAATTTAGAGAGTTCTTCTCCCTGGTGTTTAATATTGATTGATGGATGCTAAGCACTTTAAGTAACTTAATAAGTGATTCATTAATTGGACATTTAACAGCTGTCAGAGTGTGTGTTAATGTGTCGGAGCTGTGGTGTGTTTACATTCCTCTGTTAACAGTGAGACAAGAAGAGCAGCGGCTGCATTTGACAAAGAGCTCAACAGGCAGCAGTGTGCAAATCAGAAATAGTACTGATCTTTTTTTTCTTTCTTTTTTTCTTTTTTTTACACTCTCCACCTCATATCAGCTCTCTGGTGCTGCAGCCTATTTGATTTACAAAACTGATTCTCAGTCGGGTGATTATCTGGAGATGACTTTGGACAAAATGCTCTAAATATAACTTGCATAACAAATGTGTAGCAATCAGCCAGACCTCACCTGGAAAACAACAATAATGGTAGATCAGCGAAAGGGATTGAAATGAACTATGCGTGCTTAATGCTTGTGGTCATTTGATGACCTCTACTGGTTGTATGAATAAGTGATGGAAGTGAGAGTAAGTGACCAGTATCAGCTGATGTTGTTATTCAGGGAAGATCCTTAGAAGGAGGTGGTCAGGGATGATTATTAAGGACTTTTCTATTTGTTTTACCCACATTTCTCCTTATTCAGATGGGATGTCAGCATGGTTTGGTAACCTCACAGTGCACATCTATTAAACTTCTAATCGCTGCTGCTTGAAGTTGTCTATTGTGCAATAGAGTGTGTGGAATATCTGTCATGTGAGATGTGTGCTTTTTAGTAAATGTGTGTGCAGTATTAATCTGTACAATATTAACCTTCAAGCTTCAAAGGCACAATATTGAGACAAGCAACATAACTGAATGAAACAGACAGCTTTTTAAAATCTTGATATCAAAACTGAATTTAAAAAAAACTCTGGCACCAAAAGTGTGAATATGATTGGCACAACAGGTGCAGTTTATGTCAGCATATTTTCTTTCAAATAACAATGAGGTGCAGCATTTTGAGCCCGAGACAGATCTCCTATGGTGACTATAAAGTATATTGTATAGTATCATATTGATAATCTTCGACAATTTAAACATGGGAGACAGGAGTTCATGCTATTTCAGACAAAAGCTAAATAGTTTTTATTTTTCTTATTCTCTAGGATTTTCTTTTCCCAAACTCTTTTCCTAACTGTAACCTAAATGCAATTACTGCTACCAGGGGCATTTCATCTGCAAATTTTGTGCATAAAGTGGAAATTGTCCTGTGCTGTTATTTAGACATGAGGACATGGGGAAAAAATCTGACAGTGTTTTGTCAGTGTTTAGTATTAACTAATAGCATCTCTATACTTAGTTTATTAATCAGTGTTACTTCATGGTGATTACAGAATAAACTAACGTTAATTAACATGAAGTTAATGGGAAAAATTTGGTTGCAATGTATGAATATATGTATAATAATATTTTACTCCCTAATATAATTTTAATAAATGCATGTGGAGTGTTCTTTTAAGTGTTTCACCTTGTAAAAGACACTGAAGTTAATCTGCAAAAGCTTTATTTCAACACTGGGACACATTAAGTAGGGGTCTGGGGTAAATCTTGAGCATTCCTTGCATTCTGGTGAATGTAAATGCACCAATTTGTGCTTCTTCTGTTGTAGTTTACAATGAAAATGTATATAAAGGAAAAGATAAAAGTCAAACTGTCAATGTGCACAAGGGACCTGCTCACAACATTAAGATTTAGTATTATCATAATGTAACTGCGCCAATTTACTTCATCTTTTATAATATAAATTGGGCTGGGCTGGATCCCTTTCTCTTAGTTTTCTGCTGGTTGGCTGGGCCTTGGGATCCTCTTTGTTAGCCCCTGGTCCTTGGAGGGGATGCGGTTACAGTTGCATGGATGTGTTCATCACTGAAAGCACCTCAGTCTCTTTGCCTTATTCTCTTTGCTTTCCACTGATGCAGTCACTTGGTCGCAGGAGATTAATGTGAACAACTGCTGATGTGTGGATTTGTTGCTGGTATAATTTATGCTGTTGTTTATGATATTCTGTTCATGTTTTCTTTTCTTATATCACTCATTTAGTAAGTCGTATTTATCTTATTTCATTGTAATTTCTTCTTTTTTTCTTCTGCCAAGTTAACTCGGTTCTTGTTCTAGTTATTTTTACCATTATAATGATCACCATTGTTGTTATTAGTATTGTCAATATTTTCTTGTGAGGGTCTTCGCCACCTTCTTCTTCCTTTTTCTCCCCCCTTCAGTCTTTCCTTCTCTTCTACCTCTTTCTTCTTCTCCCCCCTGTTCCTTCATGTCAGGTCCAGCATCGAAATGTGGTTCAACAAAACTCAAAATAAAGACAGCAGAATTTCAAGGGGAGCCTCATATACTTTATGAAGTTTCCCTTGGCAAAGCAAATTTTTTTTCTGCAGAAAAAGACAGCCAGACTACCATTCTGCTGTTATGATGCTGGACAACACAAGTTAAAAAGAGAGAAACTGATGCAATGCTACATATGTATATATATATATATATATATATATATATATTTATATATATATATGATTTAGGCTGCCATGGCATCTACTGGTGTTGGTCCACTGTGTTTTCTGAAGTCCACAGTCGACAGCCATCTACCAGGACAGTTTAAATTTTAGAACTCTTCATGCTTCCTTCTGTTGACAAACTTTATGGAGATGCTGATTTCATTTTCCAGCAGGACTTGGCACCTGCCCACACTGCCAAAGGTACCAAAAGCTGGTTCAATGACTATGGCGTTACTGTGCTTCATTGGCCAGAAAACTCACCTGACTTGAACCCCATAGAGAATCTATGGAGTATTGTCAAGAGGAAGATGAGAGACACCAACTCCAACAATGACGACCTGAAGGCTGCTATCAAAGCAACCAGGGCTTCCATTCCACCTGAGCAGTGCCACAGGCTGATCACCTCCATGCCACGCCACACTGATGCAGTACAACATCAGCAGATGCAACGGCTGCCTAAATCATAGATAGATAGATAGATAGATAGATAGATAGATAGATAGATAGATAGATAGATAGATAGATAGATAGATAGATAGATAGATAGATAGATAGATAGATAGATAGATAGATAGATAGATAGATAGATAGATAGATAGATTTCACTTGTGTTTTTGGAAAAAAGAAAAAAGGTAGTGTAGCATCAGTGCTTTTTCTTTCTGAAAAGTACTGATGAAACGCATCATATTCTGACTGTTTTTATGACATTATTCATTTCATCAGCCAGTCAGGTTGCATTTTACATCTAAGCTTCAAACTACATATACACTGAAAGTTTTAAAGGAATTTCATAAAATGTCTTCAGTGTGGTTTTCAGTGAAATCAAGTTTATTACTGTAGCAATTTGATTCTGGTAAATCATTTCCTGTAAGAAACTTGCAGTCTGCACATACAGATGGTTTGTACATGGGAGTACGTACTGAGCAATGGATGGAAAAGGGTTTTCACTGGCCTCTGACTCCTGTACTAAATATTTCACCAGGGTTGGACTGGCCACATGGAGTCGTTTTTACAGTGGGCTAATCAATACTGAGGCCAAATGGATGGCCATTTTTGGGGGTTTTTTTGTGTGTTTTTTTGGGCTTTTTTTTGTGACTACAGTAACCCTCCCGGCCTGGGGAGATACACATGTAATTGGTCCAGTCTTTCATCTAAATGGTCTATCCTTGACCTTGAGTTGTAAGGGCCCACAGAGCTGCAGACTCAGCATAGTGGTGATAATTGGTCCACTGGCTTGCCCATTTTCAAAATACCTGGCCCAGTGGTCCTATGAAAGAGGTTACAGCAGCCTAGGAGTCCCACCTCCCCATTGAATCACTTTTATGAAAAAAGCAGTCGAGAGATAGAGACATCAGAGAGATAGTGGTATCACCTTACCAACAAAAAGAAATTGATAAAATGGAGAGGGTGACAACAAAACTGCAAAGGCGGTGCAGCAAATTTGAGGGAGAAGAAAAAAGAAGCTCTAGCAGCTGAGGCTGTGACGAGTAAAAAAATTCCAATGATATTTGCTGCAGGGCCTGGGACTAGTAGCAGGGTGGCTGCTGCTTCACCAGGTCCCTCACAGTAACAGCAGGTGGTATGGGGCTGGCGCCAGTTTGACAGTGAGTCGGATGAGGATGGAGATGGTGAAACCACCAGTAACATGGTACGCGAGCCAGAGAGGGAAGTAGAAAATGCTGAGGCATACATTACACCGTGTAAAGGAGGTGGTGATGTCGTGGTAGGCTGAATAAAAAATGTATGCTATGAGAAAGTGGGGCCTGATCTCTTTCACTACAATGGATCTGAGTTTCTGTTGTGTGTGGACTACTTTTCAAAGTTTTCAGAGCTCATGAAGCTGAAGGACACGAATAGTCACAGTGTCATTGTGGCTATGAAATCAATATTTGCTTGACATGGCATACCTGATGTGGTAATATCAGATAATGGTCCTTAGCATGCTAGTGCTGAGTTTAAAGAGTTTGCAGAAAGCTGGGAATTCCAACACATTACATCCAGCCTCACACATTCTCAGTCCAACAGACAGGTCAGAAGGACTGTACAGACTGTAAAAAAAATCTGCTAAGGAAAGGAGAGTGCACCAAAGGCAACCCCTTACATTTACATTTGCAACCATTGTTGTAATATGTTGTTTCACAACAATTAATGTGAATTTTATTTGATTTACTTCATTAAAAAAAAAAAAAATGATAAGCATTTTGTTTATATAGGTACCTTGGTGATTAATAGGATGGTATGTTTTTTTAAAACTTCTTAAAAAGGGGGATGTGATGTACTGAAGGTTGTGTGTCCAGGCACCTGTAGTAATGATGACGTCATACGTATGTACGTGAGATAGCGTATGAGTTGTGTTCCTGACTAAAGATTAGCATTAAATTTTGTTCACAAAATGATCGGTCGTCCTGCCCCCAAAATATAACATCAATCAAGCGCTGATTAACTTGAAAAGGGATCCCTTAAAAAGGGATATTATTCTGTAAAAGTGGTGGTATTAAGGGCTTCTGTGTGTGTACATTAACAGGGCGAGTAGGTACAGTACCAGCATGCAGGTTGTGGTGGGCCAGACTGGACTAAAAATTCCAGGGCCGATTTTTTGTCCTAGTCCAGCCCTGTCATGGTGTCACACACTTGTGTTAGACTTTTATTTTATGTCCATAACTCATTTTCTCTCTTAATGGTGCCATCTTGTTACATTTGAAAGTTACTACAAACCACTGTTGGAGCCAAAAAGGACTCACTATGACTGAAATTTAATAATCAAAGAAGAGTAATGTAGAGAAATAGAATGTTAAAAATTCTATTTATGTTGATCAATTCATTGAATTTTACTGGCAGAAGAATAAATCATCGAAATACTCACATACTGCTACTTGGTCACAAGTAGCCTTTCCATGTCTCCTTTCCATGTCAGGCTACCCTTACAGCATGAGTTTCAGACATGCAGAGTACCTCATAGAAGTCAATGTTAATTCTTAGATGCCAAAAATGTACTACATCAACAGGTAACTTTGTTAAGAATCTGAAACCTTATCAGAGGTGCTTGGGGTGGATATCACATAACACCAAAGTTTGTGGACCTGCAAACATGAAGCCAAGTTTAATGTCTTTTTTTCTCATTGTCTTTCTAATTGTAGTCATATAAATATGAAGTCACTAAATATTTTTATACCACAGTGTGTAGAATTCAAAGTATTTGCACTAATTCAACATTTCATTGTTCCACACGTTTATGTCTTCAAGGTGACCGGTAAGCGGTCAGAGGACAAGGAGGCAGATGACTTCCCAGGGGGTGTGTATGAGGCAGCTGTCAATCAAGAGAAGCAGGATGACCTTAGGTCTCACCGGCAGCTGGCCAGTTTGTCAGAGGAGATCGACAGCGGCAGTGAGCAGGAGGAAGTCAACGTCGCTGGACTCCATGTAAGAACCTATAGGGAAAATGTCTTTAATGAAAGATTCATTACTCAGGCAAACAATTGATCAATTGTTAATTAAATGTCAGACAATTACAGAGGATTAGAGCCTTTTGGAGGATATGTTTTTCCAAGTCTACTCTGAAGATTAAACTAATGTTGACATTTCAAGAAAAAAAAAGTCAAGATACTACAATAAAAAAAAAACATTGAGGCTGATATAAGAATAAAGCTGATAATATAAGTCACAGTATTATGAGAATAAAAGAATAAAACCTTAAGAAAATCTGTTTTTAAAACAGTCTAAGAATGAAAAAAAGCATAAAAAGATCATAAAATATGTAATATCTTGAGAAAAATGTAAAAATATTTCGAGAATAAAGCCATTGTATCTCAGCAAAATAAGTAATTTTATTACAAGAAAATAAACTGTAATATCTTAAGAAAATAAATCTAAATTATATGAGACTATGCACAAAATTTTTTGAGGAAATTACAATAGTCACAAATAGTCATTAATTAGCACAGAGAAGATGTCTTTCTGGTTGAAGCTCATTTATTTCCAGGACACAGGTACCTTGTAACTCTTTGTAAATTCCAACTTTACCTGTAAATCAAACAAGTTCATATATATATAGTGTGAGTAATACCAGTATATTAACTAAACAACTGAGTATATAATAATAATAATAATAATAATAATAATAATAATAATAATAAAAATAATAAAATACTGTGCTACAAAATAACAAATGAGAACTTCCCTACTTATTGTTGTATGACTGACTGTAAATGATGATTTGAGGTGCTTTTTACAATAAAGTGACTAGATCTCTGTGTTCTCTGTGTGACTAGATCTCTGTGTCCTCTCAGACAGATAAAAGTGGTAGGTTGAAGCTGGAAACGGTGGACGACCTGTTCAACATCCTACAGCTGAGAAAGAGGAGAAGGGAGAGAAAGGTTCCTGTCAACAAGAAGCAACAGCCAGAGCCAGAGATCATGGTAAGTTCTCTTTATTCAGAGGACAGAGTTTTATTGCCAGTGCCAAAGCAGACATGTTTTGTGTTTAATGGAATTGATTGCAGTTGACTTTTTCGGGTATGAGGAGAGCTTTGATTTATGGAGAGTGAGAAAGGTCAGATGAAAGAATATATGAAATTAATCGTATGATTTACAAAACTATTGGTTTTTCAATGCTAATAATTCCAGCAGTTCTGTTTCATTTTAGTTTGTGTTGCACTGATTATTGCAGACTCCAAAAGAAACATAGAATATCACTTCACTAAGAAACGAATTCACAAAACAGAAGTCACATCTTAACATCAAGTGCATAACCAAAAAAAATACAGTTAACCTTTGGGATGCAGAAGATTATGTGTAAAAGGGCACCATATAGCAGTCATAAGAAGAAATACACTGGCAGAAATGTTCTATGAAGGACCAAAAACTGCACAAAATGAATAATTTCAATGGAATCACAGAATCAAATTCACTGGAGTAAAATGACTGAGGAACATGTTTCAGTTTCAACTGTGAAGAGAAGACTTTGAGTTGCAGGTTTGATCAGTCCATGACACCTTCTTCCAGTCTTCAATAGTCCACTAGCTGTTTCATGGCCCAGGCAAGTCTCTTTTTCTTATTCTCAAGTCTCAGCACTGGCTTTCTTGCCGCAACTCAACCCATCAAACCTTCAACTTGAAGTCTTCTCTTCACCGTTGAAACTGAGACTTGCTTACTACAACCACTATTGAGCTGTACTTGAAGCTGTTGTCCTGTGAGTCACCTATCATGTAAGCTGTTGACTCTCAGAAACTTGTCTTCTGATTCTCTTGTGGCTTTGGGCCTCTTCCTGTCAGCATTTCCCCCAGTTTCTGAGTGCCTTTTGATGGTGAAGGAAACTGGACTTACTGACACCTTGACTTTCTTGGCAATTTCTCTGTAAGAAAGACCTACATTTTTAAGTGTTATGATGGTCTGTCTCTTCTATCATTAATTGCCTTTTCCTCACCATTTTTCATAGTAACACACTACTTTCTGCAGTACAATACTGTTCAAATAATGCTCACAACGGTATGGTACCAAAGAGTGTTCCAACACTACTTTTATGCAGACAGAGGGGGTTGGAAGTAATTCAGAAATGTTGGGACACCTGTAGGAATTGGTAGCACCAACTTTCGAGGCTTGATCAACCTCCATTGCTGCAGAACTGCTTAAAGTTGTTGACCCGTTAACCCGTTCGCCTTTTTGTATAATTCTGAAATGTACATTATTTTTCAGTTTTGTTTAACCTTACCTTTTTTTTTTTTTTTTTTTTTTTTTTTTTACCTCTGGCAGTTCACCACTTACCTTTTCACCATTTCAAGCCGTTCATTGGACTTCAACTGCTTGAATTTCAATACAAAGCTGGAATAATTGGGGTTTTCTAAAACTTTTGACTGGTAGTGTACATTTGCATAACAGTATCCTTGTGTGTTGATGCGTTGGTTGCCTCGTAAAAACATGAAGTGATTTTGCAAAATGTTAAATATTTAACATGCTGTAACTTTAGAGGTTTCTGGAGAACTTGTCATCACCAGGGATCTTTTTTTTTTTTCTTTTTGCATTTTCTTTGCAGCCAGGGGTTGTGGATGAGCAGCTGTTCCTGAAAGCAGCCATGGAGAACAAATTGCCTGTGGTGGAGAAATACCTGAGTGACGGAGGAGACCCCAACATCACTGACCACGTGAGTGACTTATCAGACACTAAGCACATCCAGTCCAGCTATTTTCATTTATTTGCTTATTTTCAATAATACTTATAAGGAAATGTAGGATATATATAACAAATCTCAAAATATTGGCAAAAACCAGCTTGGGAGTGGCAGAAAATTGATGCAATGATAAAATATAAATGCAAATTAGTTTATATTAAATGAATAAGTGAATTAAAAAAATACAAAATGTAATTTAAATCTTGTCCACAGTTCTACAGATATTTGGCAAAATGAACATTTTGGTTTTATGTAATTTCTGTAATATGTAATATGTATGTAATTTTGGTTTCACAAGCAAATGGAAACAGTGGGTCACCATCCAAACATCTTCCAAAGTGATGATTTTTTTTTTTTTTTAACAACGCTAGTTTCTGTGTATCTGTGGACATGCAAAATGGAGTGTTGATGATGCAATGCCACACCTGATTTTACATATTACTATTGTTGCTTTTGTACCTTAACCAACAATAGTAATGTTAACATCTGATTATCTTCAGTTGTCAAATTTTTTATAACAATGTCTTCACTGGACTTTTAATATACATATTAAACATTCGGTGAAAAGAATTGTGAAAAGTGGGACTAGTGGTTCTTTATTGCCGTTGGCAACCACTATAGGGTGTCTGGTTAGAACACAGATGAGCAACTCAGGAGATGCGAGGAAGTTCAAATGAAAAGGCTTTAATTGCTCTACACACTCACAACACGGTTACAGGGATAAGGGTTTTAGTTGAATAAGTGGGCAAACTGAGCATGAAATCTTCTGTCTCCTTTTACATGTGACTGTTTATAGGGATGCATGCCAGAGTTGGTGTCTGTGTGCGTGGTTCTACAAAATAAGAAAGAAATGTAATTAGCTAAGGCTTTCATAGATCAAATGTTACAGTGGTTAGCTTTGCTTGAACAAGGAACAAAGGAAATAGCAAGTTGACCTCTATCTGCTAAGTAAAACTTTCACTATTACAAATGATTTAGATTAAATTAAGCACATCTAACATAGAACTGCAATATTCAAACATGGAATAACACCCACTAAAGGTAAAAACTCACTCGTAGATCAATGCACACACAAAGTATATGATGAAAGAACAGAGAGATGACTTGACCATGCTCCTCATTTGTATGTAAAAGAGAAAATGGAGGATTGTCCTACCTTGTTTCACTGTAATGGCCAGTAGATGGCCCTCTAACTGCCTGCAAAGAATAGACAACATACTCAACTGATCAAAATTTTAAGACCAGTTGAAAAATTGTGTTAATTTACATTTTGCACTGTTGGATCTTAAGAAGGTTCTAAATAGAGTTTCAAAATGCAAAAAGAAGAAATGGGAGTCAGATAAAAAATTTTTTTGAGTAAGCCATTTATTGAAAACAACAATTAAACTGAAATAGGCTGTACATCGGCTGATGAAAAGTTTAAGACCACAGCCTTTAAAAGCCCAAATTTGTGCAAAAATGTGGATTCAATGTCATTTTCTGTCAGGTAGTCACACTGTCGTGACTTCCTGATGGCAAAGGCAAAAAAGCTTTCTCTCTTTGAATGTGGTCGGATTGTTGAGCTGCATAAGCAAAGCCTCCTGCAATGCGCCATCACTGCTGAGGTTGGATGCAGAAAGACCCAAAAAAATTTCACCGGCGCAGAGCCAGACGATCTGATTCACTGTCTATCAAGACACGGGATGATCCTTGACCCAAATTAAGGCCATTACTGGTGCCGACTGTAGTCCAATAATCATCAGACAGCATCTGTGAGAGAAAGGGCTTTAATAACAAAAAATGTCTTCAAAGGCCTCGTCTCCTTCAACGCCACAAAACTGTCTGTTTGGACTTTGCAAGAGAGCACCAAACATGGGACACTGAAAAGGTGCAAGAAAGTTTTATTCTCTGATGAGAAAAACTTAACCATGATGGTCCTGATGTCTTCCGACATCACTGGCATGACAAGGAGATCCCACTTGAGATATTTTCTACACGGTACAGTGAAGGGGGCACTATCATTATGATCTGGGGTGCTTTTTCCTTCAGTGAAATAATGGAGCTTCAGATAGTGCAGGGGTGTCAAACGGCGGCTGGCTATGTGGAGATGTTGCAGGAGGCATCCGTCATGACTGAGGGCCCTCGTCTGTGCGGTAATGACTGGGTTTTTCAACAGGACAATGCTGCAGTTCACAATGCCCACCTGCTGAAGGATGTCCTCCAGAGGAATAATGTCACTCTTTTGGACCATCCAGCTCGTTCCCCTGATCTAAATCCAACTGATAACATTTGGGGATGGGTGGCAAAGGAAGTTTACAAAAATGGACATCAGTTCCAAGCAGTGGATGCCCTCCGTGAAGCCATCTTCACCACTTGGAGCAATATTCCCAGTAGCCTCCTGGAAACACTCCCATAATAATAATAATAATAATAATAATAATAATAATAATAATAATAATAATAATGATAATGATAATCAAGCATGCCAAAACAAATTTTTGAAGTTATCAACAAGAGCAATGGAGTTACTCATTACTGAGTCCTTTTTTGAAACTTTAATTTCTATTGGGGGGGGGGGGGGGTTGAGCTGTGGTTTTAAACTTTTGATTGGCTGATGAACAGCCTATTTCAGTTTAATTTTTGTTTGCAATAAATGCTTACTCAAATGTTTTGGGTTTTTTTTTGTCTCACTCCCATTTTCTTCTATTTGCATTTTCTATTTGAAATTCTACTTAGAACCTTTTTAAGATCAAACAGTGCAAAATGTGAATTCTCTGAATTTTTCAACTAGTCTTAAAATTTTGATCAAGAGTGTATATTTAAAGGTACAGAACAACATTACAATTAATGAAAGACAGATGGGCTTTTGTACATTCGGTGTTCATTTGTACAGTGTTATTTGGAAAGAAAATATATAGTCTGACCCCACCCCCACCCAATCATATGAACAGAACAGAACATTATTCCACTCTCTTAGTCTCTATGTAAAAGGAAATAACTAGACAAATAAATGACACACAAGATAAATAAAAATTGTATTGATAGTCAGATACAAATATATATGGTACCTTACATTTTGTGATATTTTATTGTACATTGCACAAAAAAAACCACTTTCAGATGCTGTTTACCAACACCACAGAACAAAAATGATAAAACCATAATATAATGTCTCAAGGGTGGCACAAGCCAGTGCAATCATCGAGCCAGTCCCAAACCTGGACAAATGCAGAAGGTTGTGTCAGGAGGGCACATAAAACTTAGCCAATACAACCATGGGAATCACAACCAACAACCTGATACCTGATTGGTTGGTTAACAACAACAACCATCAGTGCTGTTGAACTACAGGGTACTGGTGGAAACTGGACAACTGGTGATCGAAGAAGGAGAGGAGGAAGGACAGGGGGAAGTCAGAGAGAGAAGAGGCAAAGCAAGATGCTAAGTCTGAAAGTAGGGAGTTTGAATGTTCAAACTATGGCAGGAAAAGCTAGACAGGTGGTTGGCATAACGAAGAGGAGGAAGGTAGATTTACTGTTTGTCCAGGAGACCAGGTGGAAAGGCAGCAAGGCAGGGCAGGGTTCAAGTTCTTCTATCATGGTGTAGATGGGAAGAGAAATGGAGTAGGAGTTATCTTGGAGGAGTTTTTGAGGAATGTTGTGGAGGTGAAAAGAGTGTCAAATAGAGTGATGAGCCTGAAGCAGGTGTGATGCTCAATGTTGTCTGTAGTTATGCCCCACAGGTAGGATGTGAGTTAGAGGAGGAGAAATTTTGTAGTGAGTTAGATGAAGTGATGCAGAGCATTCTCAGAACTGAGAGAGTAGTGATTGGTGCAGACTTCAATAGGCATGTTGGGGTGGGCAACAGAGGTGGTGGGGAAGTGATGGACAGGTTTGGTTTCCAGGACAGGAATGCAGAAGGACAGGTAGTTGACTCTGCAAAAAAAAGTTGAGATTGGCTCTTTGTGGTCAAGAGGTGCTTCCAGATAACTGGACAACTACATCTAATGTGATCAAGGAAACAGGTAGGAGAGTACTTGGTGTGTCATCTGGAAGGAAACTAGATAAGGACACTTGGTGGTGGAACGAGGAAGTGGTTAGCAAAGAAGAAGTGGGACACTAAGAGGACTGAAGAGAGTAGACAGAAGTTAAAGGGAGAGGTCGCGTAAGACAAAGGCAGAGGTGGCCAAGGCCAAGCAAAGGGCAAATGATGATTTGTATGCTAGATTGGACACTAAGGAGGGAGAGAATGATCTGTTCAGGTTGGCGAGGCGGAGAGATAGAGATGGGAAAGATGTGCAGCAGGTTAGGGTCATTAAGGATAGAGATGAAAATGTGTTGACAGATGCCAGAAGTATGATGGGAAGATGGAGGAAGATGATCGCTGTGGTAACCCCAGAAAGGAACAGCCTAAAGGAAAAGAAGACCATAATATAATGAGGCCTACAGTATTTTGTCCTGCACCTACTGTAAGATTTGTCCAGTATCTGTTTATTTTAAATACATTGTACAAAGAGTTTCAACTTTCAAGATATGTTCAAATACTTCTACTTTATTTTTAATATATGCTATTTTCTCCAGGGCCATACATTGTGGCATAGCGTTAAACCAAGGGCTTATTGTAGGTGGATCTGACTTTTTTTAGCAGGGCTGTTGACCCTCATTTACTGGCACAAATCTTTACATCTGCTGGCATACTAATAGATATGTTGGAGATATAAAATGTACCATTACATTACCATACACTAATATCAGTAACAGATCAAATGTTCTGCAGTCTCTCTATAAACAACAAGAATATATATCGGATTCATAAAGATGTATACTATTGGGTCAAGCATTAAAGGACAGAAGCTTGATGACTGTGGCCTTTACCCTCAAATGGAAATAGATAACTTCCAATATTCCCCTTCTGCTTATCTCTACGAACCAACTCTTTATCATCATAGTCACACTAATGAATGGAAATGCATTTTTTACAGGTGCACCACATTTGGATGGAAACATAAAAAATTCCAGAATTACATGCAGACCAAAACAGATAACTGTATAAAGGACATGCAGTGGCTGTTATGAATCAGTACATTTGCTTTAGTACATTTGCTTTAACAATGGGTTTACTTGACCCCCCTGACCTTCACAAGGATTGAACATTTCATAGGGTTTAGTTGACTGTGTTCTAAAGGCCAGTGTTTGAATCCAGTTTCAGAGAACAGCTCTGCACAAAGCTTCCTTCAAAGGACATGTGGACATCATGAAAAGACTTCTGGAGGCCGGAGCTGCCATTGAGAAAAAAGACAAGGTAAAAACACCACAACACTGCTTGTGTCGCACACAGACACATGTGCAGAACATCAGGGTGACACTTGAATGTTTGTGTGTGTGTTTGTTTGTTTTTTTCAGCTGGAGGCCACCGCTGTTCACTGGGCATGCAGAGGAGGCAAGTTGTTGGCCCTGCAGCTCCTCATTGATCAGGGAGCCAAGTTCACCTCCAGAGACAAGGTTTGTCCTCACATAGTAACTGCAGATTACAGATGTCTGCACACATGTCTTCTTCTGTTTGTGGATTCAGACCAATATAGGATATGTAGAATTGGATAATGCCTACTTTGGTGTCCTCTAGTAGTAGACCTTACCTTAACTCTTTAAGTGCCAGACAGTTAAGGGGATAATAAGCCTTAAAAGTGCCACAGAATTTGGCCGTTTTTCAGTATTTCGCGTTGTTTTTATAATATTTGAAGAATCCTGCAGGAAACCGCTCGGTAACATCCGACCGATTGCTGATTAGATCCAAAACGCACCGGACGCAGCCGATTCATTATTGATCGTAATTTGCATAATTTATAATAATAATGATAATAATAATAATAATAATAATAATAATCTTTATTTATATAGCACTTTTCATACATTAAAAACTGTAGCACAAAGTACTTTACATATCAGTTTAAAAATCAGTACCGCCCCCCACCCACACCCACCCACTCACCCGCACACACACACACACACATATACATGCAAACCCACAAGCTCACACATACTTAAGAAGACTGACTGAGCACGGGTAGACCAGAACAAAAATGTACAAGTAAAAGTAAAACATCAATTTAGGAGGCGCTGTCTCAGAGAGCCTTCCGCAGCAGGATGCAGCCGCCGACCCCAGCGACCAGGCACCAGCAACACAGCCCCGCATCCCAACTAGTGGGAGAGGGCCAACTGGGACCCCCACCCACCAGAAAGGAGCGGACCCCAGTGAGAGAAGGCGCCACAGCCCCCGGAGTCCACAGCCGCCCCCCGGCATGGAGGGCTCCCTCTGATGAAACACCGGAGAATAAGAAACATTAAAAAGATATAAAATATTATTCGGTCGCGTGACCTCAAATTCCCGTCTGCTTGGTCTCAAAAGGGGGACACAGAAAGAACGTCATCGAAATGTGAGAAAGAAATGGGGGTGGATGGTTTGTTTGAACACAAATATGGCATGTTCTCCAAAGCCGATCTGATCGGCCCGTGGCACTTTACAGGTTGTTTTCGTAAAGCCGATTTAATCGGCCCTTGGCACTGAAAGTGTTAAATATCTTCAACCCTTAGGGGATTGTTGTATATTTTTTTTCTCTTTTTTTTCCATTTAGCGATCATTTTGGCTGTGTTGCAGCTTTTGCCATGAAATTTGGCAGGAACTTTTCTCTGTTTTGGTTAACTTTGTGGCAAAAATGCACACACAAAAAAACTGCTATAAAATCATTCATTCATTTATATATATATATATATATATATATATATATATATATTTTTTTTTTTTTTTTTTTTTTTTTCATTAGTGTCTTAAACTTCAGCACTGCTCAAAACTATCAAGCATTCAACATTTTTCAGGATTTTAATCCTTTAAATGTGTTTAATTATTTGAATTCTGAATGATTTATTCCAACATTGGTGGTGATTAGAGTCTTAGATATGTCAAAGATTAGCAACAAAATTGATTTTATTAAATTTTTTATTTATTATATGTTTATATGTTTCATCTCTTTGTTATTTCCTAGTTTCCCTGCCTCCCCCTGCTACCTCCTATGTTTTTCTTTTCTTTTTTTTTTTTTCCTGTTTCCTCCCATTATTTTATCTCTTGGTCTTACCCCCTCCACTGCTCTCCTGGTTCCATTTCGCCTCTGCTCGTAGTGCTTTTCTCCTCGTTTTCTTTGCTCTCATTTTATCTCCTCTTTTAATCTCATATGACTGGCTTTCTTCTTGCCTCCTAGTTGTTTCTGCTTATTGGTCCCTCTTCTCGTCCCTCATTTCCTCATCTCTTCCTGTCCTCTCCTTGTGTCCTCACCTCAGTTGCACAGTACTCCTCTTCATGTGGCTGTAAGGACTGGAAACTGTGAGTGTGCTGAGCACCTCATCCACTGTGGGGCCGATGTCAACGCAAAAGACAGAGTAAGGACTTAGAAAGCAGCATCAAAACATCTGCTGCAGGACAGGAAACACTGGACAAGAGCTCCACTAACAGCAACAACATGATATTTAGAAAAACTTTTCATCTGTTACAGTGCATAAAATAATTCAGATAAACTGTCAGGCAGGGTGGTGTAGGGTCAAAATTTTTTTACTTATCTCATAATATGTGCTTTCAATCATTCCTTTGTGCAGGATGGAGACACACCCATGCACGATGCTGTAAGAATAAACCGATTCAAGATGATCAAACTGTTGATGATGTATGGGTCCAGTCTCAACACCAAGAACTGTGTAAGTACAAGCTCCTCTGGATAAATATAGCTTTTAGTACCTTATGCTCATCCCCAGGTAATTCAGTGCAAGTGTTCAGAGGAAAACTCTAGCAAAATGTTACAAAACATCATTACATTTGGTACTTTTTTTTTTTTTTTTTTTTTTTTAACAAAGACCCATGTGGGCAGTGTGGGTAAAATTAAAGACAATGAGATTTTGTTCTTCAGTTACACTTTTCATGCACAGTATCAATAACAGTTTTTTATCCTTCTCCCAAAATCGTCACATTGAAAATGTTAGTTTTTGTTTGTCAACTTCATGGTCATCAGACATGATCCATTTGAAAGTTCAGAGGTTCTGTAGTGAATGTGGAAGCCCTGTCATCTTCACCAGTAAAACCCATGGAGATTGATAAATGACAGAAGTTGTAGATGCTTGTTTTTACAATCAGTTATTGATTTCCTTGCTAAAAACAGTAACTTTTTCCTCAGTTTTCTCTGTTGTAAAATAGTAACCTTTAAATTTACCCTGAGCTGTAATGATGATCTATATGATCAGTGAATTAAATATAGGGAGAAATACATGATTTACACTGAAAAAATGCAAATTAAAGAGAATAATATTTTTAATAAATGGTGATAAATCACTTCAGAAAGGTTAAATGTAGAGAAAAATTAATTTGGGAGATACCACAAAAGAAGTACTGGGTCTTTATAGGTTAATGCTGATGCTGACTGAATCTTCAAGCTGGTACAAAAATATTCATGAGCTTTGGCTGGACTACATTGCCATAATGTTATAATGAGGACTATGATTTAGCGAGAAAATCTGAAATCAACAGATTGATGTTTTTATATCATACCTAAAAAGTTCACAGCTGCAGCTTTGCTTCATGGTATTGTTTTTTTTTCCTCCATAGGATGGGAAAACTCCAATGGAGACATTGTATTCATGGCAGAATGGAGCCAAAAGCCTTTTGTGCAACTTCAGTGAAGAGAAAACCGACCAATAAAAAAACAGTTGAAACAGGGAATGAGATTGAATAAATCAGCTTGCCGGCCTATCAGGGAGGAAAAGTGGTAGAGAAAAGACAACCCCCTCAGGAAATAACACATACTATATGAATCTGAAGTTTTCTGGAGAATATCTTAAGAGAGTGAACAATAGTCATTAACAAAGCTTCTCCTGCTTCAGTAATGTAAACTAGCCTGATCTTTAAACCGTAGGTGAATTTGAGAGCACCAATATTTTATGTCTACATCCATGTGTAATGCCACATGTGGAGATAAAGTCAAAAAATTCAGTATGTTTTTGAGCTTTGATCAGGTCTGATCAGGGTGTTATAATTATGCCATTATTAGCACTGATAAATTCATCATTCGCCAATTATTGCTGGACAATGCCACGGCTGACAACATGAGGATTTTTATTTATTTTTCTTCTTTTTTATTTTAAGCTGAGTTGAAGTCAGCAGCACTGCATCAAGATGATGACTTACCTACTGATTAATGACCGTGTTTATTGATTTTACAGTTTAACTGGTTATTTAACCTTTGAGGTATAGTAATTTATTTTTTATTTATCAACCGTATGAAAACAGCTGAATCAGTTTGAATGTAATGTTAAAGAGTTAGTGAATTGTGACTGAGCATGGTCTTACACATTTTACTACTGAGAGTTGAAACAGGAAAAAGCGTGTTTTTGTTAAGAAGGATTTCTCTCACACTCAAGTACAGCAGTAATTGTCTGTTACAGGAGCCTGTTTATTAAGAATAATCACATCTTACTGTGTGTTAACCATTTTGGGGCCATATCGCACATATTTCATATATTTTTTGCTGCTTTAAATAGGAAACCTTCAACTGAGCAGCTGTACACATGGTATAGCCTATCTCCAGCATTTAAGGTTTTCCTTAACCTGAAAGTATGACAAAGTATGACTAACTAACTCGCTCCTGTTATACAGCGATTTTTCTGTCCCTCTGATTTACCTTACTGATGATGTATTGAGGTGGTCTTCATCACTTAAGCAATGATAATAGTTTTATACACCAGTTTCACTGAAATGTGCCTTTATATGTCTTCAAGAATTACATATCTCAATGTGATCTGTAATTCTGTTAGGCACAAACTGCCTCTAATAAGATATTTAAATCGGGTGAAACTGAGTTACATGTGAACATTTTTTTTTTTTCTACTTTTAGTTAACTGTTTGTCCTTGGAAATCATCTACCCACTGTTATACATACATTCTCACCTTCAAACTACATTTCCATTGAGACCATTTTTATGACAGGTTCTGTTTATGTGTAGAAGGTTCAGACCCTGACCTACAGCAAATTTTTCTCATAATTTTCCACCCTGTTAAATTACAATGCAACAAGGTGGAAGTCCTAATTTAAAACTTGCAACAAGGTGGAACAGAAATGTAGTTTTTCTTCCATTTGTCATCAGTTTTATAATTCTTGTTAATAATGAGCTTTTGATTCTCTGAGCTCAGCCTGTAGACTATGTATCTCTTTAATTTTAACATGTGACTTTTCTGACAGAACGATTAAAAACATGGAACACATGATTTTTTTCCTTTAATACTGATGAAACTAGAATGTGACTTGATGTCAGGAAGAGCCCACATCAATTTAGTCTGCACATAATAACATTTAAGTTTTCTTATTATTATTAAATATCAGTTTAATTGTCTGGCAATTCAGAATTTGTCAACACTTGGCCTTCAGCAGCCTCCACTGATTCCGATCTATTCCATCTGCAGGCTCTTTTTGTCTTGTTACAGTCAAATTATTTGGGAATTTGTTCATGCAAAACCAGAAAGGGTGCGAGCGGGAATCAGCGAAAAACTTACTAATGGTTTAGAGGATGTTTGAAATTTTTGTGGATTAAACAGATCCTTGGATAAGAGTTTTTATTATTTTTATTGCATAAAATGGATGTAAATGTTGACATCTGTTGATTGAGTGATACAATAAAATACCTTCTGGTTAAAAAGGTCTTCATGTGCTGGTCTTGATTTAACATAGTAATATTTGAAGAAGAGTGCTGACGTGAGTAAATGACATGAAGTAATTTCAGCTACTTAGCATAGGTTAACACAGACAATTATGTTTGATAGCAATGATGTCAACTTTATGTAAAGTATAAGAACCATAATTAATGGTAGCTAGGTTAGCTTGATAAATGACAAAACTACATAGTGCAATACTAAATTACTGCAAACTAATGACTTTTCTCATCAGCAACAACCACATGTTGGAAGTCATAGCACAATTTCTTTGTCCCATCCATATTCTCAGGAATACGTTTGAGATTCAGAGTCATTTTAAAACTCCCAAGCACAGTGGCTTCTTGGGGAAAATAAACATCTTTTCTTCCTCGGTGTTGTTCAGTAGTGATTGCTTGCTTCAGTCTGCTATGATATTTGTAGTTGTTTTGTCCATACTTGGTCAGTCTTCACTCTGAATTAAGATTCTTTAGACCGCTGTGTGAACATTGATTTGAGCTTGAGGGGCTGTGTCCATACACAGCTGTTGTGGCACCGGCACTTTCTAATTTCCTTCAAATTCTATAAAATTCTGCATTTACAGTACTCAGCATGCTCAGCCCAGCTCAACCCAGGAGGCCAATGAGTCTGATGTTGAAATAAGTAAATACTATTATAGTATAGCAGTGATTCCTAACCACACTAGTGTGCCTTGAAAGATCATTAAATGTCCTGTGGAAAATCATCCTGTTTCATTTAAATTATTCAGATGCCGCATTTCCACTACGTGGAACCAGCTCGTCTCGGTATTCCTGGAGAGCGTTTCCATTACAAGATCCTACCGACTTTACAGTACCTGGACGTCATAGTGATGCAGCGCGTTACTTCCGTGTCGTCTGTTCAGAGAGTTGCTGATAATCTCGCTCGTTGCGTGTTGTCTCGTCTGAATTTTTACGTCGGCCACCAAAGACTGATTCTCTTCGACCGACCATGGTGTAGTTCTGGGCTGTTATCGTGTGAATTAATGTACCGCTATATTTACTGTCTACTTCCGTATCTGTTTTTTGTAAAACGGCGGGTCACAGAGAAAACTGTCTGACCAATCAGTGGTTTGCAGTGTGTACACGTCACGTTTTAGTATCTGGTCCCCAGTCCTGGAACCACGGCGGAGGTGATACCAAAAAAGTAGTACCGGGTACCAGATTCCAGGTCCTTGTTCGTAATGGAAACGCAAAAAAGGCCGAGCCTAGTCGAGTCGAATCAAGCCGAAACCACGTAGTGGAAACGGGGCAAACAGTCTTTGCTCGTCTGTGACAGCAACAGTGACAAACAGAACAATTAAATACTCTTCCACTAGAGAGCAGCAGATAGCCACTTTGTGATTATCTACCTTCTGCCAACCAAATAATACAATAAAAGCAATAAGCAATCTGAAGTGGAATCTGGAGAGAATTCTGACCAGATGAAGGCCCTGCTAGGGCCTCTGGTCTCGGAAAGGTCTCAGATGGTGCGGTCTTGTCTTCAACACTAGGCCCAAGTATAATGAATGGTCAGAGGGAAATCAAAGGTTAACTCATGGCAATATAATAAAAGTTATCTTTCTTTTGAATTTACTTCTACTGGGGAACAGATGGCGCCAACCCTGTAATGCTTGGTGTTTTGGGAAAAGCTGTCCAAAAACGTCATAATTCATAGCAAATTTGAATACCCAAACTAACAAAACACCTGTCATGTCAAAACAAAAACATGAACTATTTTGTTCAGCTGTGTACACAGACTAAGCAACAGGCAACATTCCTGGGGAAAACCACAAAGGTGAGGGAAAACACTTTCTTTTTAATCTTCTTTTGAGTCACAGATTGCTCTTGTCCTGTTTCCATTTCTTAAAAGGAAAGCCTTTACTTTTTTTGCATGCAGCATTTTATCTGTTGCTCTTCTTCCAAAGGTCATAAGCCTTGCATCTGGTGTTTGACTCCACTTCTTGGGAAACCTTTAAGTTGTATGTGAAGCCCTCTGCATCCATTATTTTTTTATTTTTTTTTTAGAAATTTGCATTAGTGTAAAGTATTTAACACTTTAAAAAGTGTAGTTTTAACTTCATACAGACACGTTCAAGTTATTGAATTTAACGCTATGGGTGTTGTACACTGCTGATTTTGCAGTGTATGACATAACATCATAAATCTTTTTTCTCAACATTCTAGTGACACAACTTAAGAGTTATTTCTTGAATCTCCACAAACAAATAATATTCAGTTACATTTTATTAAAAGGTAGAAACTACTTGTACCTATGGATGAAGCAGCTTCTCCAAGCAGTATAATGAGGATCCCAAACAGAAGTATGAAGAAAGCAGCAACACAGCATGTGAGCTTTGCAGTTCTGGTGGAAGCACTGGTATCCCATAAAGTTAGATTGAGTTGCTCGGTACTCCATTGGTTTTGCCTGGTCAAGATGTTATATCAAATTTTTTTAGATTGAATTTGAAACACATTGTATTTGAGAATATTGAATTTAAAAAACTTTTTTTTTTTTTTTTAATAATTGAATTCAGAATATGAAACTATGTGTATTCAACAATTAAACAAAAATTTTCAACTATAAAAAAAAATTCAAATTATGAAATACAACTATTCAAAAAATTCAACTGTAAAAAAATTTCAAATAATGAAATACAACTATTAAAAAAAAAATCAACTACAAAAAAATTCAAATTACATAATACAACTATTAAAAAACTTCAACAATAAAAAATTCAAATCACAAAATATAACCATTCAAAAACAAATATTGCAAAATACAACCATTCAAAATCTGATGGCACACATTTTCTTTGATACTTAATGTAAAAATAGGTTAATGTAATTTAATGTCCGAAAAGAGCATCAATAATCACCAAATTATGCGTGAACATCTCTAATGCTGGGACAGGCTCCAGTGCCTCCGTGACTGTCTGGAGGATAAAGCAGTTCTGAAAATAAATTAATGAATGAAATGATGAATGAACAGTACTCTAAGATTAAACTATGTTCAGTTTTTTTGCAGAGGTGAAAGTGGACATGACTACAGATGTTCACACAAACTTTGGTGCTGATTGATCACTGTTCTGGGGCATTAAACTACATTAAGTTTGTTTTATATTAAGCACTTTAGAATGTCCCTCTTCTTCCACTGCTGTAACACCTTCTTCCAGTCTTCAGTAGTCCACTGGCAGTGTTTCATGGCCCAGGCGAGCCTCTTTTTCTTATTCTCAAGTCTCAGCAATGGCTTTCTTGCTGCAACTCGACCCATCAAACCTGCAACTTGAAGTCTTCTCTTCACAGTTGAAACTGAGACTTGCTTGCTACGACCACTATTGAGCTGTGCTTGAAGCTGTTGTCCTGTGAGTTGCCTATCACATAAGCTGTTGACTCTCAGAAACTTGTCTTCTGATTCTCTTGTGGCTTTGGGCCTCTTCCTGTCAGCATTTCCCCCAGTTTCTGAGTGCCTTTTGATGGTGAAGGAAACTGGACTTACTGACACCTTGACTTTCTTGGCAATTTCTCTGTTGGAAAGACCTACATTTTTAAGTGTTATGATGGTCTGTCTCTCTTCTATCATTAATTGTCTTTTCCTCTTTTCCATTTTTATAGTAACACACTACTTTCTGCAGTACAATACTGTTCAAATAATGCTGCTCACAATGGTATGGTACCAAAGAGTGTTCCAACACTACTTTTATGCAGACAGAGGGGGTTGGAAGTAATTCAGTAGCACCAGCTTTCGAGGCTTGATCAACCTCCATTGCTGCAGAACTGCTTTAAGTTGATAACCCATTTCTTGTTCGCCTTTTTGTATAATTCTGAAATGAACATTATTTTTCAGTTTTGTTTAACCTTACCTTTTTTTTTTTCTTTTTTACCTCTGGCAGTTCACCGCTTACCTTTGTACCATTTCAAGCTGTTCATTGGACTTGAACTGCTTGAATTTCAATACAAAACTAGAAAAATTGGGGTTTTCTAAAACTTTTGACCAGTATATATATATATATATATATATATATATATATATATATATATATATATATATATATACACGTAAAACTTATTTGGTTATCCTTTTATTATTATTATTATTATTATTATTATTATTATTATTATTATTATTATTATTATTATTATTAATATTTATTTATTTTTTCCTGCTAATGTACTGTACCACACTCCAGTCCGGTATGTGGCGGTAATGCACATGTTAAGTCGAGTGCTGGCCGCCAATCAAAACCAAAGAACAAGAAGAAGACGAAGACGCATGAGCAGTCACTGTAGGAATCTGATTGGTCCATTTCAAACCGAGACCGCGGATGTGTTGTGTGTAGCTAGTCGTTGTTTAACATAACACTCAAGAGATTATTTTTCTATTTCAGCAACTAATGCCTAAAATACCACAAGTACGAAGTAAGTATTTACGCGTTTTAATGTCATGTAATCAGTGTCTTTTGTTTATGGTCAAGCGGACATTGTTTGACAGATAGGGTAGTTAGCTTAGACGAACTTATCCTCACCGAGAAACGCCTCGTTGGTTTTGGTGGGTAACAAACTAAGCTAAGTAACTGTGGCAATTTACTCCTCAGTGATATTTATTTGAAACCAATCTCCAGAAAAGATAATACGTCTTTTGGTAGATAACATTTATCTGAACAACTCAAGTAACTTACTTTGAGAGCACAGCTATAAGGTAGTTTGTCCGGTTCATTCTCTGCTGTTGCATATTGTTAACGTGTAGGTTAGCTGCTTTGGCTTAACTGTTGTGTTTGACATTGGTGGTATGGGTGTAGCCATTTGATTGATAGAACATAATATCCGAGAGGCCAGCTTAGACTTTTGTTACAGTCGCCACAAAAACGTCAACACATATTTGAACTTTCTCACGGTGGGTTTCACTCACCTTTTATCCTTGACTGTTTCTCGACCATTAAACCCTTTGTCACAAATTGTTTTAATTGTTTGTTTGTTGTTGTTTACAGGATGATGGACTCATGCATACGAGATAAGGATGACAAACGAGAAAAGGTAGACACTGACGTTTCCAAGAGAGAGATCTCCTCAGAATTCAGCACCCAATCGGACTCAAAGGAGGTTTGCTAACGACTATATAAATAGCAACATTACTCCATGTTTAGTGATGGTGTTTTTAAGTTATTGCTTAAGTATTCTATTTTTCATGTGTTTTGTGTTTTTCAGAATTCTAGCCTTGAAGAGAGGGAACATCTCAAGGTCTATCTCCGCATTCGACCTTTTACCTCCACAGAGAATAATAATGGAGAGTCACAGGTACAGAAGACTCTCGCTTCCTCGAATGGAGTTTATCAGTCACTACTCACGTTCCTGTTTTTACTGTTTTAAAATTGTTTCAGAAAGCAGTTTTACTGAAGAGAGGAAGCCCTGTGATAGTCTGCTTCATTTCTTCATCCATACAGATGATAATACAGTGCATATCAAGGCATTCATTAGAGAGAGTGATTTTTGTTTTTAAATAGCTTGCTACCCAACTTACTACAGTTAGTGCCATTTTAGTGTCCTGAAGTAATTAATTTGATATGCCTTCACAATATTGCAATATGAGTTGAGATTACCTACTTCATCAAGACAAATGCTTCGATAAATAGTTTTGAAATGTGTACTTTTTTCAACTCAAACACACAAAATTGAACTTGAATGAAAATACAAAAGTCTAAAAAAGTACAATAAAGTAGCAACCTTTAATCTTTTTCACAGTAAATTTCTCTGCTCACGGTCACTAAATTTCCCACATATGTGATTATTTTTTCCTCTTTCAGCAGTTGGTTCATCCCAACTGCCTTAATTATGAACCTTTAGATTGTAGCCTTTTGCAGTTTTATAATTACAGTTGCTCATACTGTGATTAGATTCATAAATGCAGCCCTAGTTCAAACTTTGTCAGGTGTGAAACCTCCCCATACCACATTGTAGACTATTTTGGTCTGACCAAAAGAGCTAGTCTAACTTTGCATCAAACTAAAGCATGGGTTGGTTGATGTGTGGTGTGGAAACACATAGATTAACACATAAATATGGATAGTTCATACTTCTGGGTCAGTCATAGGAAGTTCTGCATGGCTGTCATTGCATAAACAAAGGTAAGACACGAAGTTGTCTATAAAAGGAGATGCAGCATATGTAGAGGATGACAGCAGGATGATGATATTATTCCGCTAATTGCAGTGTGAAAACAAACTTAAGGGCCAGCTATATAGAAATAACATAGATGTTGGTTTGGACCCTGTCTTGAATTTTCAGGTGTCAAAGTGCACTAGGACTGTTGTCGGGAAAGTTGATCTGAACTGAAACTATTACTGAACAACACTGCAGATTTCTGTTTGAGATGATAAAAGAATACTGCATAGAATACTACTGATATGTGTGTGACATCTCTGCCACCATGTACGCTGATGGAAAAGACACTTGTCATGTTACACTTGATAATGGCAATGTGAAAAAATTGGTAAGTGTTGCATCTTAAATGAATGCATTTCATAGATGTTCTCAATTAATTGCACTGGTTATTTGGCATTTTGAGAAAATCTGTCCTTGGTTATGCATGTCCATGGTATATCCTTGTCACTTATGTCCATGGATATTGGCTTTTATCTTTTTTCACAAAGCACACACTTAGCTCAAAGTGAATATTAACAGAGGTGACTGAAATGAAACTAATCAGCTCTTCTGTAAGTAAAAACTCTCCAAGAGTTCTTAGGTTTAAAGCCAAAGTTTGTGAAAACGGATTTTTGAAACGGGCTCCTTTAAAGTGTTTAAATAGATCTAAACAAAAACAATTATTTTAATAAATGATTTTTTTCACACTAGGACTGTATTACCATCGAACCGCCTGACACTGTTATTTTAAAGCCTCCAAAATCCTCACTGTCATCCAGACTCAGCACAGACAAAACACTTGCACAGACTGGGCAGCGCTTCCAGTTCTCCCAGGTGAGTGTTTCCTGCACAAAAGAAAATAAATAAATGAACCTGAAGATCAAAGTTGGAAGAATTTGCATTACTTTATTACTGAGGTGCGCTTAAAAGTGAGCTAGGCAGAGGATGAGTTTATTATTAGTAATTATGTACAAAGCTTCCTGTCATAATACAGGACAGATAGTACATTTGTAGTTCTTTTGATGCTAAAGCAGGCTACAAGGGGCTGAAATGCACAAATAAAAAAAGATGATCATTATCTTTCTTTTTTCCCTTCTCTCTGACAGGTGTATGGTGCAGAGACAACACAGAGACAGTTGTTTGAGGGCACAGTGAGGGATTTGGTGAAAGATGTTCTTGAAGGTGGAAACTCTCTAGCTTTTACTTACGGAGTCAGCAATGCTGGAAAAACCTTCACATTCTTAGGTTTGTCCCTATCTGTGCCTTTCTGTGTGGAGTTTGAATGTTCTCCCAGTGTCTGTGTATTCTCTCTAGGTACTCTGACTTCCTCCCATCATCCAAAGGTAACCACCCTAACAGGTTAATTGGCCACTCCTATTTAGGGTGAATGGTTGTTTGACTCAATCTGTGTTTGTCTGTATATGTTTGCCCTGTGATGAACTGGCGCCAGATGGTAGTTGGTATTGGCTCCAGCACGGCTGTGACCATGCAGAGGATTGAGTGGTTTGGAAAATAAAAAAATGAATGACTATTAATTTCAAAATACTTGCTACAGTTTAGGAATCTACAATAGAGACTATTATAAATTGGCATAATTCTGATACATATTGAAGGAATTCCATGTCCCCTTATTCGACTGTGTCCCTTGGTTTATCTTGTGGGAGGTACTGTGGGAGTATTTGTCCATGGCCCGCTGTTTCTGGCTATTAGGTCCTTGTATGACTGGAGCCAGAGCTTGGTCTGCGTTGGGTCAGTCTCTTCAAAAGTATCGCATTAATGTTGTTTCCGCTGATGTTATTTTCATCTAAAATAGGTGAGTGTTTTGTATTCTGGTGAATTCACAACACTCCCATTCCAACTCCTATTTTCCTGTCCTTTACCTTCCCTTTTTTGCCACTATGAATTTCATTTGGTCCTAAATAGAAGTGATCACGTAAGTTTCAAGATGCAAAATGAGCCTGTAACCTTCAGAAACCTAGTAACAAGGAAACATTTAACCATTAAGGATCTAGATTAATGAAATATCTCTAAAATCCTCAATGCATTTCGTGTAAATGCAGTGTTTTAAGATAAACAAAATACAGCAACAAGCATGTCTTAACTGCGATGAACTTCCAGTTCAGGTCATTAATTGGTTGAGGACACATATTATATGATTTGCATATTTGTAGTGAATTTTACTAGCTTCAGAAAATTGCTGCATTGTATCATTGACTGACATTGCTCTTGTCTGTTCTGCTGTCGCTCCAGGACCAGATACAGATGCAGGCCTCCTACCCAGGTCTCTTGACGTTATTTTCAGCAGCGTAGAGAGTCGAGTTTTCACTGGTACGAGCATCAAACCTCACCGGTGTCGAGAGTTCACCAGACTGAACAGAGAGCAACAGGTTGAGGAGGCTGCTTTCAAGAAAAACCTGTTCAGACAACTAAAAGAGGTAAGATCTCCAGCTGAAGTCCACTTGTCATTTGATGTCACTTTAGTTCACGGGTCAAAAGCTATCATCAGACCTCAGCTTTTACAAAAAAATGCTGATTAGGACCGTCATCTTGTTGAACATGACAGTAACAGTAAATCACAAAAACCACAATTAATTTCGGTTAATGGATTACTGTCAGAAATCTGTATAATTTATACACCAGGTAACTATTTTAGCTTTGCTCTGACTTAAACTGCATACCCATGCGAAATACATGACTGCCGGTGTTTCATTATCTACTCAGAAATTTGAGGGCCTGGACAAAACCCGTACTGCCAAAGCGATGGGGGTTATCTTAGAAGGTAAAAGACTTACCACTTGAAGTCGTTGATGGAGAAACACAATTGGAGAATGAAGAAAAAATTCACCAATAGGCAAGGTTGAAGTTTAAAAAAGGTTAGCCCAGAATCTGGTTCATTGAAGACAGCAATAATTCACAAAAATCAAAAATTGTGAGTTGTCAGAGAAGGCAGTTTGCCATTAGTTTCTCTACAATTACACCTTTGTCTCTGAAGAAAAAGAAGAGAAAAAAGAGTTTCCTTTATTACTTTTTATAGTCTTTAGTGACTCTTGGAGACTCCCATTTCTCAGTGACATAATTCAACACACAGATTATTGGTTAATGATAGTTACGGGGCAGAACATGTCAGTCACTCCATAAGCTGATTCTAAGAAAAGCACGTTTGAAAGTTCACCTGAGTTTAACAAGCGCGTTGTATGCCTGTCAATCAAATCTTGGTCTGACATCTAGGCCCAGACTTTAACTGTTCGACTGCATAGCTTAACCACAAAGAGTTTCAGTAAGCGCGTCTGGTTCTAACACCTGCGCCATCTCTTGACCACAAAATGTCCCCAAATTCATAATCTGGTTTTTCTGCTCTTCGCTCTTTACCACAATTACTTTCCAAAGCTGTAAAATAAGATCTTTTTCATTGCACCTGACCTCTTTTCTAAGTTCAACACATACAGGTGTTAGTTTCAGTTTAACCACACTCAGCTAAAATAAGATCTTCTTCATTGCACCTGACCTTTTTTCTAAGTTCAGTACATACAGGTGTAACCACACTCGACACACAAACCAAACCTGACTGTTCAGTACACATAAAATAAAAACACAAAATACAGTTGCAAAATATAAATCAGAATATAACAACTTAGACTTGCAAAAAATAAGACTTCACACAAAACAACTTGTAATGCAAAGATTAAGTAAACAACTTATAACATTACATTTCTTCTTTTTTTTCATATCTTTTCACTTTGTTTTTTATTGAGGTCAGCAGCGTTTGAATAGCATTCGAAGAGTTGTACCGAAATTCAGAGTAGTTGCATGGCCCAGAGCAAAGTTAAAAAAATGACACATTCATTTTCCATTTAAAGTAAGATGCGCCTCATAATCTCACTGTAATTATGAGATGGAAAATAAAAGATTTCTCTCACTGTTTATAGAGCCAACACAATTTTTTTTTTTTTTTTTTTTCTGTAACTTTGTAAAATTTTGTTAAGGGTTCGATTAAGAATGTAACGATACACTCAACTCACAATTCGCAATTCGACAGTCAAGTTATGACTGAAAAAGATTCCTTTAATTATTTCTCAGACAAAAAACACATTTCTGAGGTAGGATGTAATGGTGCAAAACACAAATGATGCAATGAATGCATATTTCAAAATCACACACTTGTATATGTGTGTGTATATGTATGTATATATATATATATATATATATATATATATATATATATATATATATACTCACACACTCACTCTCTCTCTCTACCGGTCAAAAGTTTTAGAAAACCCCAATTTTTCCAGTTTCGTATTGAAATTCAAGCAGTTCAAGTCCAATGAACAGCTTGAAATGGTACAAAGGTAAGCGGTGAACTGCCAGAGGTAAAAAAGAAAAAAAAAAGGTAAGGTTAAACAAAACTGAAAAATAATGTACACACAAATTATACAAAAAGGCGATCAAGAAATGGGTTAACAACTTAAAGCAGTTCTGCAGCAATGGAGGCCTCGAAGCCTCAAAAGTTGGTGCAACCAATTCCTACAGGTGTCCTAAAGTTTCTTAATTACTTCCAACCCCCTCTGTCTGCATAAAAGTAGTGTTGGAACACATTTTGGTACCATACCATTGTGAGCATTATTTGAACAGTATTGTACTGCAGAAAGTAGTGTGTTACTATAAAAATGGTGAGGAAAAGGCAATTAACGATAGAAGAGAGACAGACCATCATAACACTTAAAAATGTAGGTCTTTCCTACAGAGAAATTGCCAAGAAAGTCAAGGTGTCAGTAAGTCCAGTTTCCTTCACCATCAAAAGGCACTCAGAAACTGGGGGAAATGCTGACAGGAAGAGGCCCAAAGCCACAACAGAATCAGAAGACAAGTTTCTGATAGTCAACAGCTTGCGTGATAGGCGACTCACAGGACAACAGCTTTAAGCATAGCTCAATAGTGGTTGTAATAAGCAAGTCTCAGTTTCAACTATGAAGAGAAGACTTCGAGTTGCAGGTTTGATGGGTTGAGTTGCAGCAAGAAAGACATTGCTGAGACTTGAGAATAAGAAAAGGAGGCTCGCCTGGGCCATGAAACACTGTCAGTGGACTATTGAAGACTCGTGCTATGGACTGATCAAACCTGCAACTCAAAGTCTTCTCTCTCTCCCTGTGTGTGTGTGTGTGTGTGTGTATGTATATAAATCTACAGTCTACTCTCGTTAAACCGCCCGCCGTTATACCGCCATTTCCGCCTATCGCCATCCGCCAGCCCAGTTCCATGCACAAACAACACTTATACCATTGATTTCCCGACCGTTATACCGCCAGCGTGATTGCCATCGAGTACACATAAATTTTAACAATGCACTGAAACAAACGCGCCAGACGCTAATCGCGACAAGCTACGAGTAGGTCTACGGAACGGCCACCGTTCATTTATCGCAGAACACTCAGTAGGTCAGGATGTCGGGAAGAGGACGTGGGATTAAGCCAAAGCCTCAAGATGATGGGGTGTCATTTCCCGACACGGTATAATAATGCTTAAAATGTTTCCCCACTTTAAATGATCCCTTACAACATAACAGAATCAAGATTTATTTAGAAACGCAATTAGAACGGGTTATCGGAGGCAGCATAGACATCATATAGTAAAGACATGCACATTATGGACGCAACCCGTTGTAACGTCATTTTCGCTATACCGCCAATTTGGCCGTGAACGGAAGTTGGCGGTATAACGAGAATAGACTGTATATATATATCTATATATATCTATCTCTCTCTCTCTCTCTCTATATCTATATATATATATATATATATATATATATATATATATATATATATATATATATATATATATATATATACACAGTACAGGCCAAAAGTTTGGACACACCTTCTCATTCTTCGCATTTTCTTTATTTTCATGACTATTTACATTGTAGATTCTCACTGAAGGCATCAAAACTATGAATGAACACATGTGGAATTATGTACTTAACAAAAAAGTGTGAAATAACTGAAAACATCTCTTATATTCTAGTTTCTTCAAAGTAGCCACCCTTAGCTCTGATGACTGCTTTGCGCACTCTTGCTGATGAGCATCAAGAGGTAGTCACCTGAAATGGTTTTCACTTCATAGGTGTGCCTTGTCAGGGTTACTTAGTGGAATTTCTTGCCTTATTGTTGGGGTTGGGACCATCAGTTGTGTTGTGCAGAAGTCAGGTTGATGCACAGCTGACAGCCCTATTGGACAACTGTTAGAATACATATTATGGCAAGAACCAATCAGCTAAGTAAAGACAAACGAGTGGCCATCATTACTGTAAGAAATGAAGGTCAGTCAGTCTAGAAAATTTCAAAAACTTTGAATGTGTCCCCAAGTGCAGTCGCAAAAACCATCAAGCGCTCCAACGAAACTGGCTCACATGAGGACCGCCCCAGGAAAGGAAGACCAAGAGTCACCTCTGATGCTGAAGATAAGTTCATCTGAGTCACCAGCCTCAGAAATCGCAAATTAACAGCAGCTCAGATTAGAGACCAGATGAATACCACACAGAGCTCTAGCAGCAGACACATCTCTACAACAACTGTTAAGAGGAGACTGCGTGAATCAGGCCTTCATGGTCAAATAGCTGCTAGGAAACCACTGCTCAGGAGAGGCAACAAACAGAAGAGATTTATTTGGGCCAAGAAACCAAAGGAATGGACGTTAGACCAGTGGAAATCTGTGCTTTGGTCTGATGAGTCCAAATTTGAGATCTTTGGATCCAACCGCTGTATCTTTGTGCGACGCAGAAAAGGTGAACGGATGGATGCTACATGCCTGGTTCCCACCGTGAAGCATGGAGGGGGAGGTGTGATGGTGTGGGGGTGCTTTGCTGGTGACGCTGTTGGGGATTTATTCAAGATTGAAGGCAACCTGAATCAGCATGGCTACCACAGCATCCTGAAGTGACATGCCATTCCATCCGGTTTGCGTTTAGTTGGACCATCATTTATGTTTCAACAGGACAATGACCCCAAACACACCTCCAGGCTGTGTGAGGGATATTTGACCAAGAAGGAGAGTGATGGAGTGCTGCGCCAGATGACCTGGCCTCCACAGTCACTGGACCTGAACCCAATCGAGATGGTTTGGGGTGAGCTGGACCGCAGAGTGAAGGCAAAAGGGCCAACAAGTGCTAAGCATCTCTGGGAACTTCTTCAAGACTGTTAGGAAACCATTTCAGGTGACTACCTCTTGATGCTCATCAAGAGAATGGCAGGAGTGTGCAAAGCAGTCATCAGAGCTAAGGGTGGCTACTTTGAAGACACTAGAATATAAGATATGTTTTCAGTGATTTCACACTTTTTTGTTAAGTACATAATTCCACATGTGTTCATTCATAGTTTTGATGCCTTCAGTGAGAATCTACAATGTAAATAGTCATGAAAATAAAGAAAATGCAAAGAATGAGAAGGTGTGTCCAAACTTTTGGCCTGTACTGTATATATGTATATTAGACCCCAACCAATTAATCGGGCCGATTATAGCTTGTCAACGATTGATCAGCATCGGTCAATATGTAACCAATTTATTAACTTTTTTACAGTGGAGATTCTGTCGCTTGCTGCTCCTGTGTTTGTGTGTGCTGCCCGGAGAGTTAGAAAAACAGTAAAGCCAGTCGGTTTCACTTTCACTTCTGCTCAGACAATCAGCTACTACCGCCACACACGCACACAATCACGGAATGCTACCCCCTCCCTGTTCCGACAAGGATGGACAAACTAATGAAACTATTCATCCTATCAACAAATTGAAGTTGGATTTCAAATATGATGCAGTGTCAAATCTGTCATGTGAAAAAAAAAAAAAAGTTGATCATTTTATTAAGGTTGAATAAGGAATTGGTTAGAAACCTAACATACACTTCTATAATTATTAGTAAGATTAGGTATCCTAAGGTCTTTTTACATTTACAGTTGGGAGTCTTAAAAATAGTGTCTTCTGAAAGCTCTCTTTGTAAGGAAAATAAGGATACCTTGTTTGTAAAGATATCTTTATTAATACAAAGTTATTGCATACTGAAGTTAAGCAAATTAGGTACTTTTTCGACCATTTTGACCCAAATGAACAAATAGGTGTTTTCATATTTTTACAAAACCACAAATAATGGTACCAAGGTTCCTAAAACATGTTCATCTAGATGGTATTTCATGTTTATAGCATGAAAAGAATAATATGTTAGGTTATTTCTGAATAATTAAAAGTTTAAATGCTCCCAATTTTTGAATTTAAGCATGCAGAACCTGGCAATATCAAGTGACAGGCAACTTTGTCCAACATGTGAGTCTGTATCTTACATAATAATAGGCCTATTCCCATAAAAATGGTATCGTGGGACTCCTGAGACTAACAGCTATACAATGGTATTTCATAACACTCTCATTACGGGGTGGTGGTGCAGGTGTGTTTAAAAAAAAAAATAAAATGAAATAAAAAATATAAAGACAGGAAACATTCGAGGTGTCTCCGTGAGACTTGAGTTGTAGGTTCCCAGTTTCTGATAAAATTAAAAAGAAAACTCAAGGACCACCGGGAAGAAACCTGTGGTGAGACCTTTTAATAAACCACGGACATGAACTGTCATAGCGAACGGAGCAGCGACGGAGGTGGACGAGCGGGCTGGTTCAGGGGGAACGCGCAGCCCGTGTCTAGGAACTCTTTTCGTTTTGGATTATGGACTCTTTCCCGTTGGATTACTTTCGTTGCCTTGGGATTCCTGGATTGTGAACCATTTATCGATGGCTTACTAAATTTCCTTTGGATTATTCAGTCAGACAAGGAGGACAAAGAACTGTGACAACCGTAATCAAAATCAGGTTTGAAACGGAGACTAATGGGAGGTTTGTGCTGTAGTCAGCGTCGGGGGTTTATTGACTGTGATCTGTCCTTATATGTGTTGACTGTAAAACTTTAACAGTAAATGGTATGAGGTCGTACTGAATAATTGCCCCTTGTCGTAGATTGGTAACCGGGGCTCTGAGGGGCAGAGTGTTACAGGTTGGCCCGGCAGCAATACTTGCGTGTCAACAGGTGACAGGTGAAAGACCCTCATATTAATCACGGATTCTGTTAAATCTAGAACGATCCTTTTTATATTTTTACTATAATTCAACAAAACAAATCATTTGGTTTCAAACTGAGTGCAACACATACCAAATCCACTGAGTATTTGTTGCACATGGTTGCTTTCTGTGAGCAGAGCGGAATCACAATCAACCTCCTTGGCGGTCCCCATGTTGCAGTCTTCCAGAGCTAGCCGTTGTTCGTTTGGTGCGCTGGTGCTCGGGGGTGGTACTTTAAATCTACATTAGAACATCACAGTTCGAAAGTTAACAATATTCCGATCATTTTAATATGTTTTCTGCCAAAACTGATGCGTTTACACCTAGTTTAATGACGGATTTTCGGTTTCAAACTGTTATAAAGGGGCCTAATATTAACAGAACCCCCTTGATTTTTTTATACGAAACTGAAGCTTATATTCTGTGCTTTTTCGTGTTTTTTACTGTCTCTCAATTGGATCGTTTGTCCCGGAGCACGGGGAGAAACAAAAATGGATGTCTGTCAGAGCTGGTATGGCAGTGCTGTCACAGTGACTTTGTAGAATGGGGAACAGTAAAAAACAACACGCTCAAGCAATGCTTTATTTTCATTTCACAGACAAAAGAAACATACCAATGGAAAGAGCATGATGTGAGCTATACTTTTACAAATTTTCATCCACAAACATCGACACATTTAATTTATTGCATTTTATTTATTGCAAAATTAATATCAACCACTTGACGCATGCAGCAGCCACATCAGCCACGCTGGCTGGGATACGTAGTAAGATGATGTTTACATCAATCTCTGTTGTACACATTTACATATTTCTTGTACTTACATTTATATCAGTGCACTAAGTCTGGTCCGAAACGTTTTTATCCCAGGGTTCAAAACGTCCAGGCCGGGTGAGAACTGTCTGATGCTCCAAATGTCCGCAGTCCAAAAAAAAAACCTGCTCCCGGGGAGGGGTTATCATGAGCACGAGGTCCGTGACCATCAAAACTGACCAGTTCACTGGCAGTTGTACAGCCTGAGCGAAGAAGATCCTTATCGAACGATAGTTTTAGTTTCTTTTTCTGAGGCATTTTTTCACTCAGCAGATCAACAAATCCAGGGGGAGAGAGAGAGAGCTGTATGGGATAGAGGGATGTTTGGAACGAGAAACCTGAGAGGGGTGCGACAGCGACCCTTCAGACATGCCCCCGGCTTATGGATTGACGTCCGTCGTATAATATAATAGAGGCATATCACCCCCACCCCAACCCGATTTGTGGGTAACCTCCTGATCTGTGCATCACTAGTAAGGGGGGGCTTTATCAACAGAATGTACTGCATCGGGGCCAGTTCACTTTCACTTTGCAAAGGGAAACAGGAGACTGTTGTTGTAGAGTGGATCATTGGCACGTGCAGTTGTACATATCTATGTCACGTGACTCGCTGAGAGTACCAATCAGGTGAAACTGGATAATCTTCCACGGCACACCTGAGGATTTCTGATGGCACACTTATGTGTGGGTGGCTGAAGATGGGTGGTGTGAATACTGGGGGGTGGGGGGATGGTAGTGGCTGCTAGGCTGGAGATGTTTGAAGAGGGGGAGGCAGGGTGGCAGAGGGGCTGGAGTTGGAATCAAATCTGTTGAGAAACAGATTAAGTTTGTTGGCCTAGTGCTGGTCTCCCTCAGTGGTCATTCTGGCTGCACTCTGTCCGGAGATGGTCTTCAGGCCTCTCCACATGTCCCTTGTTACACTTGGCCCTCACCGCAGGGTATTGTCAGCAGTTTGTCATTCGCCTGTCTGTCCGTATGTGCAAAAACTTTGGCCTGTACTGAAGGGTTTTCAAGTGCGGGCATGTTATGTTGTTATTCTGCACCAGCTGCTCCTCCAGCTTCCTCCTGTAACTTTCCTTGGCCCCCCTGATCTCAAATCTGAGTTTGTGCTGAACCCACTTCTGCTCCTTGAAAGCCCTCTTCTTCCTGTTCAGCGGGGCTTTAATAACAAGCCCTGGGTGACCCCTGAACTTAGAGAAACACCATACTCTCTGGGTGGACACAGTGCTCTCCACACAGAAGCTGATGTAGTCTGTAAAGCATTGGATCAGACCATCAATGTCATCTCCATGAGAGCTTCTTCAGAGTGTCAGAGATGCAGTCGGAAGGAGGCTCAAAGCGTCTTCAGATGTAGTGGCAAAAAGTCGAGAAGAATAGTGATTATGGATATGCCAAAAAATCGATTTATATAAAAATCACAATTCTCATTTTCTATGACTCAGAATTGATTTAAAATGGCCCAAAATCGATTAGTGGCTAGTGCATTGACACTTCATCAAATGGCGTTAAATAACACACGAAAGGATGAAAATGTGTACGTATAGCATGCCAAATGCAATAAACTGGCGTCACACACACAATGTGATTTCATGAGATCAGTCTGTCAGCAGGTATCACCCAGAGTTGAAGGACACAGTTACACAGTCAGCCACCAGTTGCAAACCAAGGCACACTGCTGTGCCTCACTGAATTCCCTGCCAAGCATGGATAAATATTTAAAAAATTAATAAATGTGAAAAAGACATTTTAATGTCTGCATTTGTCATTCTGTCTTGCAAAGCAGACTGGAGTAGATGATGAGGATCCTTTGCACACCTATAGATTGAAGCAGAAATCATTATGAATAAAATTGTTTTGAATCAAAAATCGTTTTGAATCGAAAATTGATTTTGAATTGAAAATCGATTTTTGAATCGAATCGTAGCCCCAAAAATTGGAATCAAATTGAATGATGAGATAGTAAAAGATTCCCACCCCAGTATTAGTGATGCTACAGGGTTCTCGCTAGCGTCATTGAAGGGCCGCCGACGTTGTCCCTGGGGGGCCCCGATGCTGAGATTTGACCTGCGACGCTGTCTTTCAACCAGCGTAGCAGTGTTTTTGTGTGTGTGTTTGTGATCGTCCAGCGTAATGATAACAAGATTTGAATTTGAAAAAATATAATCCTTAATACAATCAACACCCTTTGTGTGCCTTGGTATTGTCTGACGCCCGCCCGGCAACATCACTTGCCTTACGATCATTGGCTGACAATGAGGCTTCAGTCAATTTATCTTATTTAAACGGATGGGTCACCCATAGAAAATTATATCTAAAATTTAGCCTGTGTGTGCGTGTAGTGTGAGTGCCGCTCCGATTATCCCTAATTTGTGTCAAGTTCCCATATGGAGTAATTCCCATCAATAATTACCATTCACAAATTGAAAAAAAAAAACAGTTTTTGCTTTTAATCGTTGTTGTAACAAAGACAAAATCTTTGCTTCATTCCTCAAAATTTGCCCCTCAAAATGCAGGAAATAGTGTTTCAGAGAGTTATAAATTTCAAAATTTTCTGGGGGAGGATACTCCCAGACTCCCCCTACAAAACTTGCGCCATGTGCATGGTGCCCCTACGCTGTGAAAAAAATCCTAGTGAGAACTCTGTGCTAATCAATACTATAGATGTCCGGATCTGATCTACAAATCAGTATCAGCTGGTGATCTGGCATTTTTTAGAAGTTTGGATCGGATTGGATTTAGTCACGAGATCGAGCCAATCCGGGGTTGGTTTGGGAAGGGGGACAAATGTCCAGCCCCCTCAAATTAAAGTTTCTGGAGGTAGGGAAATGCTGCACAACAGCAGGAGGCTTAGAGGAACTAGTAAAGCGTCTGTAAGTTTCACTTTCACTCTGCATTTGTACTCATTATGAGATCCGGTTGTGATGCGCGAGTCAGGTTTTTTTTCAACCCGTGCGGCTTTTGTGGAATTATTTTACCTGACTCAACCCAACCCACAAATAAACTGACATTCTTTTGACCCGCCCCAACCTGACCCGTGAGTAACCCACTTCACATCACTAACGCATCACACCGAACGCACCCCATATAATGCCTGGACAGACCTGTCCGTAGACCCACTACAGCAGTGGAAAATATAAGGTTCTACAGTCTACTCTCGTTATACTGCCAACTTCCGTTCACGGCCAAATTGGCGGTATAGCGAAAATGACGTTACAACGGGTTGCGTCCATAATGTGCATGTCTGTACTATATGATGTCTATGCTGCCTCCGTTAACCCGTTCTAATTGCGTTTCTAAATAAATCTTGATTCTGTTATGTTGTAAGGGATCATTTAAAGTGGGGAAACATTTTAAGCATTATTATACCGTGTCGGGAAATGACACCCCATCATCTTGAGGCTTTGGCTTAATCCCACGTCCTCTTCCCGACATCCTAACCTACTGAGTGTTCTGCGATAAATGAACGGTGGCCGTTCCGTAGACCTACTCGTAGCTTGTCGCGATCAGCGTCTGGCGCGTTTGTTTCAGTGCATTGTTAAAATTTATGTGTACTCGATGGCAATCACGCTGGTGGTATAACGGTCGGGAAATCAATGGTATAAGTGTTGTTTGTGCATGGAACTGGGCTGGCGGATGGCGATAGGCGGAAATGGCGGTATAACGGCGGGTGGTTTAACGAGAGTAGACTGTAATTTGTCCCACAGTATGAATTTGGAAAGTGCAAAAATTATACTAAAGTTATTAAGAATCAAAATGTCAAACTTGATTTAGTTCAGGTTCCACATTCAGCCCAATTGTGATCTCAAGTAAAATAATAGCATAATAACCAATAAATAATGACTCCAAATTTAAATCAAAATTTCATTGTAAAAAGTCCATATCTGATCGGTATTGGATTGGTATTGGCAGAACTAATCCCCCCCAAAAATCAGATTGGATCGGAAGCAAAAAAATCCAGATTGGGATATCACTAATCAGTACATTGTAAGTAAGTCATAAATTGTGTATTGCATAGTCACATCCATGAAGGCAAGATCCTTTGTCCAGATGACATTGGTAGAATGTACAAAATCCTTCTAGCCAGGTTTTAAATCTGCTGTAAACCACTACCCACTATCCAAACATGGATAGTGGGTAGGGATGTAACGATAACCGGTGTAATGATAAACTGCGGTAAAATTTCTGACGGTTAGTATTACCGTTTAGATGCAAATTATTATGATAACCGTGTTCGATTACCGTACCTAGAAAACTCACGGTACTGTTCATTTCCTGAAGAAGCAGCGGCACTCCAGGCGTGTGTGCACAGTTTGTAATGTTTGGCCTCTGAAAACATGGTGGAAGGCACCTGCACGGACAGAGCACCAGAGATTCGGGGATAGTGGCTCCTGCACGGACCTGGTCCGTCGGAGCGCATGCACGGACCCAGTCCATCAGACTGCGGGTCTGTCGGAGCACACCAGCGCACAGGCCCGGTCTGTCGGAGCGCGCGCGGACCCGGTCCGTCCGACTGCGGGTCGATCCAAACAAGCACACGCACGGACTCGGTCCATCCTAGCAAGCGAGTGCACAGACCCGGTCCTCGCTAGTGTTAACCCCTTCCCGGCCCCAACACTGAAATCGTCTGAATATAGATACTCAGGACAAACTCATGTCAGTTCAAATGAGCCCAAATGAGTGAGCTTCAACTGTACAAAGACACATGATGTGTGTAAAAACCAAAGGAGAGGAGGCTTTATGAACTGAAGGACATTCAACAGTAAATCCACTGACTGACTTCCAGAGGAACTGGACCATATGATACTGGTGTGACTGGTCTATCTCTCACCAGGAGTGAACCACTGACCAGTCTGGATCAGATCAGCCCAACATGTTTTAAAATCCTCATTCTTTCAGAATATTTACGTTTGTTCATTAAATAGTTCAGGAAAATATGATTGTGTTTCACTTTCTGTTTCTGTACAATGGTATATATGTGTAACATTGTGAATGATTAGATATGAAAATGGTCAAACAAGCCCCACTATCACCTGTCCAACTACTTTTTTTCATGCTCAATTACCACTCAGGAATTAATAGGAGAATTGATAAGGAATTGGATTGATAAGCAGAACTGATACTGGGATTGATATTGATCAAATCCTATCAATTCCACCCCTGGTGCAGGTATCTCTTGTGTCCATAAGGTTCCATCTTTAATCACATTTGTATATTTGTTGTTTACATGTTATTACTTGAATGTTTCTGCAACAGAAAGTACATTGTGCATGTTACTTTATTAGTCTTTTTCAAAATACAACTTGGTTATATTATTTCAGTGTGTGTATAAGTACTTTTTGAACATTTTGAGCACGTTGCAACAATACCGCGATAATAATGATAACCGTGATAATTTTGGTCACAATAACCCTGATATGAAATTTTCATATCGTTACACCCCTAATAGTGGGTAACAAATAATCACAAGTTTTTAAAAATTAAAAAACTTTTTATAAATTTGACACAAGATCCTAAAGGCATCCGTAATTTCATTTAGGATTCCAAAGAACATTCTCATGATCTGATGAAGAGCTGTCTATATAGAACAGAGTCTGTGATGTGACACCACTGTGATGACGTTCAAAATGACTGTCCCATTTTCTCTAACTGAGCTGCTCTCCACCAACATAAGGCAGGGAGAGGGGGGATGGTCAGTTAGCCACTCTCTAAATATCATGCATCTGTTTGTCTGATATTTTTGGATGAAAACCCAAATCAATCACACATTTAATCAATTCATCACATGGCCTTCAGATTATTGATACTGAAAATAAACAGTGGAATAGGTAGTGGCAACGTTATATGCGAGTAAATCAAATGGAAATGCATGATTGATATTTCTGTGAACTTTGCCTTACAGAGTGAGAGGACCAACATCAGTCTGTTAAACTCAACCAGTCAGAGTCTCTATGAAGGTAATTTAGCAAAGCAAATGAAAGCAGAGTATGCTTTCATAACTCATTGCTGTTACTGCTTCTGCAGTTAGTTTGCTTTTTAGCTTTAAGTGTTGTATTTGCATTGCAGACTCTCCCACACTGGAGACAACTGTAGCAGCAGATGACAGAATCAGCCTGGAGATGGAAACACTCATCAAGTTCTCTATTTGGGTTTCCTTCTGTGAAATTTACAATGAGAATATTCATGACCTTTTGGAGATGATGCCCAGTGGGGCCCTCAGGAGGACAGCCCTGCGTCTATCCCAAGATGTCAAAGGCAACACGTTTGTCAAAGGTATGGAGGAACAGTAGAGGCTGTTAGAAATCATTGTATAAGAAGACAGAATCCAATACATAATCACTAGGGCTGGGTATCATGGCCAATTTCCTTAATCAATTTGATTTTGATTCATAAGGTTCTGAATTGATTAATCACGATTCAATATCGATCCAATATCGATTTGATTCAATATTATTTGATTGATTTCAGATTCATTTAGTGATCTCAAAGTACAATATTGAGCTGTAACCTGATTATTTGACTACTGCAGCCATGCGACACATCAATACTGGTATTAATATTGATAATAGAAAGGAAATTAATATGACATTTCAGCAGTAAATAACTGTAACTGCTCGTAAATAATGAATGGGACAGAAACATTGCCATATATCTACAGTGGCTCAGAACGGACTTCTTGTCGTTTTATGGCTGTGGCCTCAAGCGTTAAGGCGCATTCCTATCACCCTGGGGCACTGCTACCAATTTTGGGCCCCCTGAAACATAATCATGCTGGGCCCTTGGTACAAGAAAGCCACTGGGGGGTGCTGGTGGGGTTGGCGATCAGTGATTGTCGAGGGGGAGGGCTTTACTATTCTTCTAACTCCACACTCCAAGTCCAATATTCCTAGAACAACTGGGCTTCCACGACCTGCCTTGGAGTGCCTCCACCGACCACACAGTCCGGGGGACCAGTTCCTCCGCACTGTGAGTTTGAGTTTGAAGCCAGGAGGACCTCCCACGGAGGGGTTTTCACCAGCCTTCCTCCATGTCCCTCCTGCACCAGAACCATCGTGAGCGAGATTGAGATGCCCTGTCTCCCCCAGGGGCTTGCGAGACAGAGCCCGTTGCGCCTCTGCATTGGCGGTATCCAGGTCAGGTACTCGCCCTTCTGCTCTGAAAAATCGATCTCATCCGCTAATAATCCATTACGAAAAATTGAAATGAAATTGATCGAAAAGCGATCAAATCGGATTTTTTTTTTTTTTTTTACCTAGACCTAGTAATCATTAGTAGATATCGAAACATGTCACTGAAACTTTGGCCCTCAAAGACCTAACACCCACCATAGACCAAAAGCGTTTACCGATCTAAAATGTTAATTAACTGTTGAGCCACTAATCTTATCAATACATGTAAATAATTCAGTTACAATGCAGTTTCACAGCTTTTCGTTGTCATCAGATGTGAACCATGTCGATGATAGGAGACTTCCCAGTGAACATGGAAACACCACCATCTTCTGACCAGTAACCAGTAAAACCATGCAGTTTGATAAATGACAGTGGCTGTAGATGCTTGTTTTTACGTTTGTTTGTTTACTGTTTATTTCACACATGCAACAATAACAATGCAATTTTACCCCAGTGTTTGTGATTTGTTATCGATGTCCTTAATTCAAATAACTGCAAAAACCAAGCCATGTAATTCAGAAGTGGCATACAAAGCAACATACAGTGTTCAATGATGTACTGTGCTGAAAAAGTCACTTTTTCTTCAGTTTTGTGTTCTGATATAATGACCTTCAAATTTATTGAACTTTTATGAACATCTACATGATCAGTAAATTAAATACAGGAAAATACTTGATTCACACTGAAATATGCAGTGGATAATATTATGATGAACAGTGATAAGTCACTTAACTCTTTCCCCGCCAGAGCATTTTGAAGTCCCACTGAAAATGCTGTATTAGGAGTATGCAAACACTGAATACATAAAAAGAAAGAACAGAACTTCAACTTTTAAACACCAAAAAACAATTTTATTCTATCTTCATTTGTTCGTGAGATATAAACATTTGAATATTGGTCATTTTCAGGAAAAAACTGAATTTTGAGTAAAAAACTGAGAAAACTGCATTTTTTTTCAAAGATATTGATTTTCAATATATAACTGATTTCCTTTTTACATTTTGACTCTGCCTTATTTACAGTTACACTGTATTCAAAATCACAAAATAAAATAATAATAACAAGAATAATAATAACAAACAGCTCTAAGGCATCCCATCATTCCACAAAATATTAGGGGAATCCACACCCAACTTTAGACAAAACATCTTCTAAAGCACCAGGTTCCTTATAAACTTTACACATTTGCATACATCAGTTATAAGTCCTCCACATATTAGTTTAGCCTTTTACATATAAACACTTCCATATTCCTCATTTTCAACAAAAACAAGAAACAAATGCATTAAATACTGTAGATTTCTGGGCTTTGCTTGGCTGCACCACGTCCTCCTGTTGGACCACGTCCTCCTGTTGGACCACCTGCTGTGTTTGATCTATAAATAATTATATGGACATCTAGTTATTTATCTATATATGAATATATGTATTTATTTATTTCTTACAAAAGCCAAATAAAACAGTGTCTTACCTGTGTCCCCACTGACATTATAGAGCTGAACCCCATCTGTGTTCAATCTGCTGTGTGTCCACAGTCAGAATCTGAGCTCACACCAACAGATGAAGACTAGGTGTCCTTTGTCTTGTCCCATGTCTGGTTGTCTGTCGTCTCCTTGAATGTCCACTATAAATGTCTCTTTTCTCTTCTTCCCATCTGTCATTTTCTCTGAATCGCTCCGAGCCCCCCCCCCCCCCCCCCCCGCCCCGTCTTCCTCATGTCCGTGGCGGACCCTCGCCGCTCCGTGTTTCCTGTGTCTGTCTTCCTCACTTTCTGTTTCTCCATGGCTGTCTCTAAAAGGTTCTTCTGAAGGTCCATCATATATTGAATTGTCGGAGTCTGTCTCCATAATCATCTTTAAGGCTTTTGAAACTGCACGCGGTTCCTGTGGAGTCAGCATTTCCTCATTCAGAGTGACTGGCACTTATTGCATTGCCATGGGTTACTGGTGATTCCAGTGTGAAAACTTTACACCCGGTCCTTCATTTTTTTTTTTTTTACCAAGAAAGCAGCTTAATTGTTTGTTTTGGACTAAGGAAATTAATTCACACAATCAGCAACAGCTCCAACTACAGTATAATAGTGACAACAGATTGACGGAAAATTTCGTCATTGGCAGGAAAGCATTGGGAAGCAATTGATGGAATATCTCGTCAATGGTGGGGAAAGAGTTAAAAATGTTAGATGTAGAAAAAAGATTATTTGGAAGTCACTAAAAAATAGTTCTAGGTCTTTAAGGGTTAGGAATGTGTTGTTTTATCTAAGTGATGGGACTGTAAATTAATAAAGCTTCCCTGGTTGCAGTGGCTATAGCTGTCCTATTAAAGATTATAGTATTTTGTATTAGTGTAAGTGGCACACAAAATAATCATACATTCAAGCTTTTTTTAACCATGCTTTAATACAGTGTTTCCCAACCAGTGTGCCATGGCACATTAGTGTGCTGTGAGAAATCATCAGGTGTGCCCTGAAAAATTATCCAATTTCACCTGACTGGTACTGTAAGCGAGCAGGGTGATACAGATACAAACGACTGTACACACCAATGATCCACTCCACTACAACAGTCTCCTGTTTCCCTTTGCAAAATAAAAGTGAAAGTGAACCAGCCCCGATGCTGTGTGTTCTGTTGATAAAGCCCCCCTCACTAGTGATGCGCAGATTAGTGAGTTACCTGCGAACCTCAGGTATCAGGTTGTTGTGGGGGAGATATGCCTCCCATACTATTATACAATGGACCTCAATCTGGGGGTCTGTTCGAGGGGTCGCTGACACACCCCTCGCAGCTTTCTTATTCCAATCACCCCGTGACAATGTGCCCGAGCCCCCCCTGATGTGCTCAACCCCCCCATCCCTGAAAAAAAGAGAGAGACTCAGAGCTGTTGAGGAAGATTCGTGTGTGTCTTTCTTCAGTTACTGCAATAATATCAGTTTTGTGTTCAACTACATAGACCCAAGTTTCACACGGAGGAAGTAAATTGAGACTATATTTGCGTTATATTTCAATAAATATACTTTTTGTGACATTTTGTTTGGTGGTGTGCCTTGGGATTTTTCTAATCTAAAATATGTGCCGTGGCTCAAAAAGGTTGGGAATCACTGCTTTTTTAAACTTGAGAAGACAACAAAGGAGTGTGTTAACGTCTTTTATGTTCGTTGATTGAAATCTCCAAAGATGAGTTCAGGATGCGCCTTGGTCTCAGTTAAAAATTTATTCTGATCACACGTAAAATAAAAATATCAGTGCTGGTCTCTCCCGACAAGAACTCATGCAGGAGCTCAAGTCACAAAATGCCCCGAGTTCCAGGTCTGGCTGACAGTATCTTCTCGGTTTCTCCAACGCAAACAATAGGTTGGACTTTTCGCAACGTCATCCGACTCTGTCTTCTGATTGGACCTCGCCTATTGATGTGACTTGCCAACTGTCAGTCCATGCCTTGCTACTGGGATGTGCTACACAAAGTGTCATGACCATTGTCTTAGACATGTATCTATTGGAATGCAATATCTCAGTTCCCTGTAGCCACAACATCTCCTCCTGCGAGCAGAACTGACCCTGAATTTATCAGTAGTGACGTCCATGAGTTTACTGTGAGGCGAGTTTATCAGTAGAGAAGTACATGAGGTTACTGTGAGGCAAAAGCCAGAATACAATACTAGTGATTGATGCATGGTATTTAACATAATACTATAATTTTTCTTCAAGTGAATGATTTCAAAGAATGCTAAAACCTGAAGAACAGTGAGAGGAAAAACTGACTAACCTCAATAAATAATGATGACAAAGACAACAGAGGGCAAATCCATAGTATTATAAAGCAATGCACGGATTAAAAATATTGTACTTAAAATATAATGTAGATGAAGCAGCTGAAACCACAATGACAACTAAAATATTAAGAACTGATATTCTTAAGAATATTTATTTGTCAGTGTTTGCATGCAATCATGCAACACACTGAACTGACCCTCTGCATTTAAACCATCACTAGCTGAAATGTAGGAACACACCATACACTGCAGACCAAGAGCAGTGGGCTTCCATGTCAAGCACCTGTGGGGAATATCAAGCCCACAATTTCTCTGCCTGCCCTGGGAATTGAATCAGCGACCCTTTGGTCACAGGCCTATTCCCTAGCCGTCTAGGCCATGGGTTCCCTCTATGGTGAACTTAAAGTGAAATCAAAAGAAAAGACCTGCAAAAGAACACAGCCAGATTTGCTGTTCAGGCAAATCTGGATCCATTTCAGTTTGCCTATAGGTCTGGCAGGGGCGTTGATGATGCCACAGGTACCCTGCTTCATCTGATCCTGACACATCTGGAAGGTGCAAAGACGTTTATGCGCCTAGTTTTTATTGACTTCTCAGCTTTTAATTGCATCCAACCGCATATCTTAGCGGAAATACTGAAGAGCATCCACAGCATTGAGCCTGGCCTCATATCTTGGTTGATGGACTTTTATCTGAGAGGTCGCAATGTGAGAGTAAACAGTGTTTTATCTAATGTTCGTTTGTTTTCCACTGGGTCGCCACTGGGGTGCGTCCTCTCCCCTCTTTTATTTGTGTTGTACACCAATGAGTGCCAAACGCAATACCCAGGGTGGCATGTCCTCAAGTTTGCAGATGATTCTGTGATTGTGTCTCTTCTCAGGGATGATGACCCTGATCATGGCCCTGTAGTGTCTGAATTCATTAACTGGTGTAGCGTGTCCTTTTTAAATGGGAATATGTCCAAAACCAAAGAGATGAATGTAGATTTAGGAAGAATCCTACAGTCTTCTCTCGTGTCGTCATTAATGGCCAGGCTGTTGAGGTGGTTCAGCAGTATTAGTATCTTGGAATGGTGCTGGACCACAGGCTAGCATTCGAGTCTCAGGTGGATGCTGTATGTAAAAAAAAAAAAAAAAAAAAAGCTCATCAGAGGATGTATTTTTACCGTAAGCTATGCAGTTTCAAAGTGGATAACACTTTTATGAAAATGTTTTATTCTGGTTTTATTAAGTCTGTGCTGACCTTTTCTTTTATTAGCTCGTATGGGCTGCTTACCCTTAAAAACAGGAACAGGTTGCAGGGCATCACTAAAGCGTGCAGCAGATTACTGGCACCACACTCAAGGACCTGACTGTGCTTTACCAGAGGCGGACTCTGAAGAAGGCTCAGTCAGTCCTGGATGATCCCAGTCATCCCCTGTATGATGAGTTCAGGTTCCTTCCATCAGGTCGCAGATACAGTGTTCCTGAATCTGTGTGTTTACATGACAACTTTTATTCCTGGTTTAATCTGAATAAATGATAGATCCTATTTAAGATGACCATGTAAACACCTTATTCTAGTTGAAAAAGAATAGTTCAAAATAAATTCAAATCCGAATAAAGTCACTGGTTTAATCCCCTTTTAATTCTGAACTAAATTTTTCCTCGGACATGTAAACTTTTTATTCCGTTTGGACTTTATTCCAGCCATTCTGTGCATGCTCGTTGTCTTGTCCTGTCGTGATGACGCACACATTCTGCGCTGGCAGAAGAAGATGCAATGCAGTATAGTCTTACCAAACCGCTCCAGTGAGCTATTCTGATGGGATCTGCCAGCCTCTAAAGCCCTGAAGGAAGAGTTCATCACCTGTTTTTTTATTAATTCATTTGTCATGCGCGTTCGATAAGTGGGCAAATCAGTTTGCACTGCAGTGCACCAATTGCCTTGTTCTCGCAGCCCTTCCGTTAGCTTAGTTTAGCCTAGTTTAGCATAATCGCTTCATTCCAATGGTCAGACGTAGCCAGGCTTTCATGGGTGATCCATAGTACTTTATGAGTAATTTTGTGAAATTCAGTTCTCCGTAATCATTACTTTGGTCCGGTGGGGTCAATATGATCACAAATTGAGGCTCAAATCATGGTGATGTGACTTACTGGGGTAATAAAATCTTGGGAAATAAAAACTAACGCAAAGCTAAAACAGTAAAGCAAAGCTAGTTTAGCGCATTCATCCCTTCCAACAAAAAGATTTTCCAACTTTCGTCAACACAGCAGTCCCAAGATTGTATGAGTGCAGCAGTGGCTATTTCTCATAGACTGCAAGGGAAGCCCGGCTTCCCCTAAAATTACGAAAATTAAATGGTTAAATATGTACGGTTGTGTTGACATTTTATTGACTACAAATGTGTTAGAACACGTTCATCTCAAAGATGAGTTCGTTCAGAATCAGCTTTATCACAGATCAGCGGACGCGATGTTGTTCACTTCTCATACATTCCCGTTGCGCTGTTTTCTCATTTAATCTCTGCTCAGTGCATTTGCCCGTAGACGCCGGGCATCTGTGGGCTTCAGTGGGACTGAGTGGAACAGTTTTTTCATTGCCTCAAAACTGGACGGTAATTGGATAAATGCCACGATGTTGTCCCACCGCCGGGCGTCTCTGGGGGTGAGTGGAGCTGTGGGCGGAGCTCGGCCGGGCTGGACGCCAGAATCCCATGTGCTGATTGGAGGATCAGTCGAAAGGCTGAATCCCGTTTGATTGACAGCTATTTTGAGATTTACTCCTTCACTGACACAGTTCAGTTTAATACCACGTGCATTCTATTGTGAAATCAAGAGAGAAACTACTACGAAATTACTCGTTCATTTCTTGGACTGTAAATAAAACACACTCTTTGGACTTCCTTGTTTCAATTGAACATAATTTCAGCGTTTTCTTGTTTCAGTTACATAATTTAATCATTTGTTGTTCGAGTTTAATATAATTGTGTAGATAGTTAAATCAATCAAACTGTCGGCTAGGTCGGAGTGAAAGGAGCATCTCTTGTTTAAAAAGGCTGAAGTCTTACACCCACAACACAATGGGCCAAGGCAATCTAAGCAGCCTAGCTCTGCTGGACATTCAGAGGACACTGGTCCAGTCCCTGGAAAAGACGCCTACTTGGTACGATAAGGTCACTGACCATTTTCTTAAAAAGAAACAGAGGGCCGAATGTATGTTTAAATAACTTGAGAATTTTTTTTTTTTTAAAGTAAGCCGACAATGAGCTTCCTCTGTCTGAAAGACGAGCAGCTGCTACTGGAGTGCAGTAAGTTGCAGATCTAAAGAAATAATTAGGGAGAATTGGATTTCACAAAATCGCTTACAAAAGACAACAAATCACCTTTAAAGAACTGGCTATGTGTGACCATGGAAATGCAGTGACTATGCTAAGCTAAGCTAACAGAAGGGCTGTGAGAACAAGGCAACGTGAGCACTGCAGTGCAAACCCTTTTGCTCACTTATCTACCTCATTAATACCTCATGTAAACCTTTATTCGGGTTTAACATTTCCATGTAAACAGAAGAGAAAATACTTTAGTTCCGAATTAATTTCTTCTGGAAAAATAAATCGGATTTAAAAAACATTATGTAACCATACCCACTGTAGGACCAATAGGATGAGGAATTCTTTGGTTCTGGCAGCCATTGTTCTGCTGAATAACTCTTTGTAATGTTGGTGCTATTGTCTTTAATGAACTATTTATTACCTCCGCCAAGGAGGTTATGTTTTTGCCAGGGTTTGTTTGTTTGTTTGTCTGTCCGTTAGTGTGCAACATAACTCAAAAAGTTATGGACAGATTTGGATGAAATTTTCAGGGTTTGTTGGAAATGGGATAAGGAAGAAATGATTAAATTTTGGTGGTGATCGGGGGTGGGGGGACCCACGGGGGGCGCCACTGATCAGCCTTGGTGGAGGTCTGCGCTCTCCGAGTGCTTCTAGTTGTATTTATTGTTGGTTTGTTGTCTGTGTGATACTGCTGGCTGTAGAACAAATTGCCCCTCGGGGATAATAAAGTTTACCTTGAGCAATGAATAAAGTAGAACATGCGTAGTACATGAGGCATGAATAAAAAAAACTGGATATAAATAAAAACACATGTTATTCAGTCAAAATATATAGTATCTCTATTAGTTACAGTGGGGCAAAAAAGTATTTAGTCAGCCACTGATTTTGCAAGTTCTCCTACTTAGAAAGATGAGAGGTCTGTAATTTTCATCAGAGATACACTTCAACTATGAGAGACAAAATGAGAAAAAAAATCCAGGAAATCACATTGTAGGATTTTTAAAGAATTTGTTTGTAAATTATGGTGGAAAATAAGTATTTGGTCACCCATAAACAAGCAAGATTTCTGGCTCTCACAGACCTGCAACTTCTTTAAGAAGCTCTTCTGTCCTCCACTTGTTACCTGTATTAATGGCACCTGTTTGAACTTGTTATCTGTATAAAAGACACCTGTCCACAGCCTCAAACAGTCAGACTCCAAACTCAACCATGGCCAAGACCAAAGAGCTGTCGAAGGACACCAGGAAGAAAATTGTAGACCTGCACCAGGTGGGAAGAGTGAATCTACAATAGGCAAGCAGGTTGGTGTGAATAAACCAACTGTGGGAGCAATTGTAAGAAAATGGAAGACATACAAGACCATTGATAATCTCCCTCGATCTGGGGCCCCATGCAAGATCTCATCCTGTGGGGTCAAAATGATCATGAGAATGGTGAGCGAAAATCCCAGAACTACACGGAGGGACCTGATGAATGACCTGCAGAGAGCTGGGACCAAAGTAACAAAGGCTACCATCAGTAACACACTACACCGAGAGGCCTCAAATCCTGCAGTGCCAGGTGTGTTCCTCTGCTTAAGCCAGTACATGTCCAGGCCCGTCTGAAGTTTGCCAGAGAGCATATGGATCATCCAGAATCAGAATTGCCTTTATTGTCATTTGACAGTACAGAGTACATCAAACGAAATTGAGTTTGATGATTAGGGACATCGGGCCGCTGCTCCTAGTAAAGAGTACAACTAGAGCGCTAACACAAAACCCTTTCTTCGAAAATTGCAGTGAAGAACAGAAGATAATGCAAAGCACAAATATAAGACATTATACAGTTTTCACACAGTACACGTGGACACATGCTGGAATTTTTTCATGGATTTGAAGGGAATTGGGGGACAGCATGAACATTAGGCAGACAGCCGACGTGAAGAAAAAATGGGGGTAGGGAGATGCTTGAACTGTGTAATAATTGTGGAATGTGTGCGCGAAGATAAGAGACTCCAGTAGGTCATATTGTCCTTTAAGTTCAGTTCAGTTCAGTCTTATCAGTTCTTATCAGTCCAAGCCCTACTGTTGTCCTGGCCATGGAAGATGTTTTGACTGCAGGGGGAGTAGATTTGAGAAGCACCTGCTGCTTCCTCAGCTCTCAGGGGAAAACAATTTAGGCCATGGGGGGAAACTTGATTTCTGCATTAATTTAGTATAACTTCATTTTGTTATACCTGGCCTCAGCATTCCTTAGCATCTTCGACCAGTAAGGTCTCTACACAACCCCTCGATCTTCCCCTGACTGCATCACTGCCTGTTGTAATTCCTTCACATTATCACTCACTGCTCCGAAGTGCTTCTCAATTTCCACCGACAGCAGCTTGCTGATTTTGCGATAGATCAGGTTCATTCCAAGACCAATCAGAAGGTGTCCCGCTATCATAAATCCAAATAGATAAATATCCTCCACCGACAGAGCAGACAGACAGACCACCCTCCACTTGTCCCGGGTGGATCCGGCTGCAACTGTCCCATCAGGGCAGGCGGGCTCCCCAAGACCATTCTTCCTTGATGTAAAAAATTGTGTCAATTGCACTGAGTGACCAGTTGATCAATTCCATATTTGCTGTTCGAGAGCTCAACAAGCAGGGGATTCAAAAGTAAAGTAAGTCAGACGAGACACTGCAAGGCCCAAGCAGAGTGGGGAGGCAGGAAAAAAGCAGCAGATAGCAGAGCTCAGAAAAACATGTCCGCTCTCTTCGAAGGACAAGGAAGAAGAGGATTGGGAGAATATCATGTGGTCAGATGAAACCAAAATAGAACTTTCTGGTAAAAACTCAACTTGTCGTGTTTGGAGGAAGAAGAATGTGCTGAGTTGCATCCTAAGAACTCCATACCTACTGTGAAGCATGGGGGTGGAAACCTCATGCTTTGGGGCTGTTTTTCTGCAAAGGGGACAGGACGACTGATCCGTGTTAAGGGAAGAATGAACGGGGCCATGTGCCGTGAGATTATAAGCCAAAACCTCCTTCCATCAGTGAGAGCATTGAAGATGGAACGTGGCTGGGTCTTCCAGCATGACAATGATCCCAAACACACTGCTCAGGCAACGAAGGAGTCGCTCCGTAAAAAGCATTTCAAGGTCCTGGAGTGGCCTAGCCAGTCTCCAGACCTCAACCCCATAAAAAATTTGTGGAGGGAGTTGAAAGTCTGTGTTGCCCAGCGACAGTCCCAAAACATCACTGCTCTAGAGGAGATCTGCATGGAGAAATGGGCCAAAATACCAGCTACAGTGTGTGCAAACCTGGTGAAGACTTACAGGAAACGTTTGACCTCTGTCATTGCCAACAAAGGTAATGTTACAAAGTATTGAGTTGAACTTTTGTTATTGACCAAATACTTATTTTCCATCATAATTTACAACTAAATTCTTTAAAAATCCTACAATGTGATTTCCTGGATTTTTTTTTCTCATTTTGTCTCATAGTTGAAGTGTACCTCTGATGAAAATTACAGACCTCTCTCATCTTTCTAAGTAGGAGAACTTGCAAAATCAGTGGCTGACTAAATACTTTTGTGCCCCACTGTACCAGCAATCCACTCCAGCCACGAGAGAAACCAATGAGTTCCACAGCTGGTCGAAGGCTAAACCGTATTTTTTTGAAGAAAGCAAAAGCTGATGTTTTTACCAATAAAAAGTGATAAATGCAGATTGTCTGACATGTTGTATGTGCTCTTGTTCAAATCATAAGTGTATTGTCCATACATGGTGTGAAATACTTTTCTGCATAGCTTCCTGCTGTGCTGTCTTGTTAGAGAAGATAGTTTAATATACATCATATGGCTGTTGTGTGTCTTTAGATCTGCGTTGGGTTCAGGTGAACAGTGCAGAGGAGGCCTTCAAAGTGATGAAGCTGGGCAAGAGGAACCAGACCTTCTCATCCACCAAACTCAACCAGCTCTCCAGTAGAAGGTGACAAAACCTTATTCTTAAAGGAAGTCAAATATGCAAATAATACCTAGAATAGTGACTTTATTTACATCTATTGTGAAAACTACCAACTTTATAATTAGACTTATTTGAAATTTAATTTGATGTTCAGTTAAAGTGAACAAGTAGAAGAATTAGGAATGCATGTAGACAACCATGATATGCCCACTAACATCCATCTTCAGCGTTTTTTTGGTTTGCTTTGGTTTTGGTGTTTTCCATGTACTCTAATCTTTTCTCTTCATCTCTAATTCCGGTTTTATACCTTTGCTCTGGGGTTGTGCAAAACTCATATTATGTTATTTACCTTTTCATAGTGGCTTAGAAAAATTGACAAACTTTGACAAACCCTCTTGTTAACACAAAGGGCATATGTATAATGTGATGTTCTACTTGATCAAAACAAAAAACCTGTTTATTTTATATACCCTTATTTCCCCTGTGAAGGCCACCTCAGTTTTATAAAAAATCAAAAATACTGAGCAATGGCATTTTCTAAATGTCAAAGGTAATCTTTGCTGTAATATCATAATGTTGTGGTTTGTCAGAGTGAGGTTGAATTCTTTTGCTTATGGTCGTAAAGTTACTACTGTGCTTCAAAAGAAAATTATGAAACATAATGTGTGCAATATAGATGTGTTAATGCAATGTTTCTGAAGTGTTTTTCTGTCTGCAGTCACAGCATTTTTTCCATTCGGATTTTGAAGATAGAAGATGTTGAGACTCCAAGAGTTCACACAATCAGCGAGTCAGTAATTTGAATATATTAGCCATAAAATAATAGACAGATGTAAATAATATGTACAAGCATATTTAAATGTACATTACTGTACAAAGGTTTTAGGCCAGCATTCGATTTGATAAAGACTGCTGAAGGTTGCCTAAGACTTTGCACAGTACTGTGCTATTGCAAAACAATATTAAAAAGCACTGCATTGTGTGAACATGTGGATAAACGTGTGTCCAGGCTCTGTCTCTGTGACTTGGCTGGGTCCGAGCGATGTGCAAAGACCCAGAATAAAGGTGAACGTCTGAAAGAAGCAGGAAACATCAACACTTCTCTGCTTATTCTGGGGAAATGCATCAACGCTCTGCGTCACAATCAGCAGGCCAAGTGAGATCATACCATTTTTTTCACTTTCTTCCCGTCTCTAAAACGTTACTAAACCTTGTCTGACATAAAGCTGAATAATTACTTACGACATCAGTTTTTTTCTATACCACATTGAAGTGTTGCTTTATCCTACAACTGTGCAAATCTACATACTGTTTTTTTTTTAGTTTTTTTTTTTTTAGTTTTTTTTGTAATATTTCCCCTCATGTTTGGGTTTCTTAGTCTACTTTTTTCAGTCATTAAATATACTGAAACATTTAAAGAAAACCTTCTGCCTCTTGTTTATGTCTGTGTGTTCTCTCCCTCAGGCTGCTCCAGCATATTCCCTTCCGGGAAAGCAAGCTGACCCACTACCTGCAGGGTTTCTTCTGTGGACGAGGAAAAGCCTGTATGATCGTCAATATCAGTCAGTGTGCCTCCATGTTTGATGAGACCCTTAATGTTCTCAAGTTCTCTGCTGTGGCACAGAAGGTACAAACGTTTTCTTCCTGTTTGACTCCATGAACTGCATTCACTCACAAAAACCCCTGAAATAAACCACATCAGTGCTTTAAATTCCCAGTTTATCTCTGCAATATTATGGAAAGTGGCATCTGTGCATTTACCGGCAATATCAAATCAAGAAACTCTCCTCTATCAATACATTTCTAATGAATGTGCCTCCTTCTCGTCTGTTTCCAGGTCGTCATCCTGACCTCTAGGATCCTTCCCGTAATGCCCAAGCGTTCCTCCAATGAAGTCTCCTTTATCATCGACAAAACTGAGAGGAACGTTCTTCAGGGGAGCAGGAGGACCAGCTTACATAGCTGGGAGAGTAGCCTGGAGGATGTACAGGTGAGGGTGGAGGTGGAGTCAGTTATTGAGAGTATAATAGAAAGTATAGTGTTAAAGTTAAGTATTTAAAGGTGCCCTGCCACACAAAACCGTTTTTACTTGTATTTAAAAAAAAAAAAAAAAAAAATGTTAGGTCTGTAGGCGTTTGTGTTATGTAGTGAATTTGAAAATGAGCCACTATCTCCTCTGTCTGCTATTGCCACCGAAAAGAAAGAAGTGGAGAAATCAGGTCAATTAGAAAAGCTCGTCAGCTTGACATGTTAATACCTGAGCTCATTACTATTCATGGTCTTGCCTGGGTGAGACCATGCCCACAGAATTCATCTAGCTCAGTCACAGTTTTTGTGTACAGCAAGCTGGGGCGCCGTAAAGGAGGGGGGTAAACATGACAAATTCTTGGGGCCCAGCTAGGGATGGGAATCGAGAACCGGTTCTTTTTGAGAACCGGATCCCAGTAGCTCGATTCCTTGGAATTGTTTGCCTGCCTGCTTAATGCTTCTGCTTATCGATTCCACCTTTGTTGCGCATGTGCGATGACGTCACGCTGCATTGTTTTGGTCAGAACGTAGCCAACATGGCGTTGAGGCAGAAGCGGTCTAAAAAGACGACACCAGGTCCACTTGTAACACTGTCAAAGCCTCCATGTCTTCAAAAGGATGGAATCCCTCCAATATGTTGAAACATTAGTCCACACAGCATGTGATTCATTTACAGGAATGCTATGTATTTGATACGCTACTTAGCAATGCTTGTGAATGTAGCGGCAGAGTGAACACCGGGCCCAGTTCCGGTGCAGGCAACAAACATCGTACCCAAATACAAGTTTCCGAAGGTAGGGGAAAGGAAATGAGGTGCACAACAACGGGAGACGAGCCAAGTCGATCTGGTTCGACATAGTGGACGTGCGGCAATAGAGGAATTAGTAAAGTGTCTTTAGTTTCACTTTCACTGCACGCCCCCCCCCCTCCCCCCAGAACCGGCGTCATCTGTTGTTATTATTTGTACATACTGTGTATGTTATATGTTATATTTTCTGTGCAGATGGAAGTATAAGACAGTTAATGCAAACACACTTGTTTGTACTCTTTTATTCCCACACCCAATGAGAATCGATAAGGAATCGGATCGATAAGCAAAATCAATAATGGAATCGGAATCGTTAAATTCTTAAGGATTCCCATCCTTAGGCCCAGCATTCCCAGTGGGCCCATAGAGCAGTGGAGGGGGCCCAGTGGATACAGGTTAGAAATTGTGAAAATTCCGTGCAAGATCCACCGTACAAGAGAGGCATAGGAGTCGGACATTCAAAGTATGTTAAGTTTCACTTTTGGTTTCGGTTTCCAGGCTCTCATTGGCCAATCAGAGTCAAGCAGAGTAGCATGTTGAATATTTATGAGAACTGGTGCAAATTGAACTCTTCCAATCGAGTCTTCTTGCAAGCTTTCTGTACCACGTTAGAATGGCTTGAAATTTGGTATCCAAGGCATTTTTTCTACAAAAAATGTTAGAGTCCACGGTAGAACTTCAGACATTACCACAAAAATAGTGAAATACCTGTGGCAGGGCACCTTTAACAGTTTTCGTATGTGATAAATGTCCTTTATTTGTGCAGGAGGATGTGGATGATGAGTATGAAGAAGAAATAAACCTGAATGAAGACACCATGCATCACAGTGGTAATGAAGAAAGCGGCAACGAAAATGAGGATCAAGTCCTCATTGGTAAAAGGACATACCAGGTCAGGCCCTGACTATTTTAATTGCTTTTATCAAAGGAGGTCTTTGTCATTTTCAGATTAAGTTATTTGGTTAGTTTAGTTATATTAACAGGTATTTCCAGGTATTTGATACACACCATGGATCAAATGATAATAATGGAAAGTGCTTTTCTGTTAACGCATACTCAAAGTGCATACAATGGATCCATTATACAGTCACTATGACGTTTACACTCTTGTGGTTGTAAATTACGTTTGTAGCCACAGCTGCCCTGGGGCAGGCTGACAGAAGCGTGGCTGCCAAGTCCTGCCAATGGCCCCTCCGACCACCACCAAACATTCACATGCATTCATGCACCAGTGTGAGTAGCAGGACTGGAGGCAAGGTGGGTGAAGTGTCTTGCCCAAGGACACAACAGCACATGACTTGGACAGAGCAGGATTCAAACTGCCAACCCTTAATGTGGACGACCCACTCTACCTCCTGAGCCATGGCCACCCCAAATAGCTGGCCCTTGGTCTTACCAAAAGAGGTGGTCTTAGTCCATGTTAAACTAAACTATGGTTCAGTTAATTTAGGGTGTAAAAACACTTTTGGATATTTGGACCAGTTACAGGAAGTTATGTAAGGTTACCACAGGGTGCTTGCGCAGGTCTTGAAAGTCTTAAAAAGTATGGAATTTTGAAACACTATTTTCCAGACCTTGAAAAGTCTGGAATTTGGTGTAAAAGTCTTAGTAATAAAGTATGGAAAAAAGTTCCTCTCGCAGTCAAATTTTAGAGTATGGTCAGAGGCACATAATCTTGTAAGATAAGAAATACATGACAGGGCTCTAAACTAACTTTTTGACTTAGGAGCACTGGTGCTCCCAACTCCAAAAAGTTGGGCGCACCAGCAAAAATCTAGGAGCACCACTATAAAGTTGGGGCCAAAGCAAAACTCTTGTGGATATATCAAGATACAGCCTTACTAATCAGTGTTAACAACCTTGAATAAGGTGTTTGAATATATTTGTCATGGGGTTCTTTCCCACACTGCTCAAAAAATATAACACCACAGATGTAGTTGAAAATGCAAAAAGATGGTGGTGATTTATTTTGCTGTCGGCCTCCCAAAGTGCAGTGCAATATATATACAGGTGAAGCCAAAAAATGGAAAAAAAAAAAAAAAATACTATTTACAAATTTACAAAGCACAAGAAAAAACACACATCTGAACAGAGTTCTCCAATAACTCACAAAAATCTCATAGAGGTTAAACGATCCACAGTACAGTTGCCAGCTCTGCAACTCAAGCAAGACTGAACACTAGGGCTTCTGCAGCCTTCTTTTAAACCCTAAGCCCCTCCTCCTGGGCCGGTCAGTTAAAGACTTTTTTGCAAAACATGTTTTTAGCAGAGTTTTCAAACATAATTATTATACAGGAATTATACAGGAATAAACATACAACACTTGATAATTCAATAGGTTTTCTAATTAATTACCAAACCCGAATACCTCCTTCCTTGAAATAAAAATACAGAAAAACCAAAAACACTACATTATCAAATCACGTGATGTGAAAATTGTGTGAGATTTCCGCCATAATATTGCCTCGGAAATGACCCCTTGTTCTTTTCACTCAAATGGTGTGGTGGGCATGACAGAACGCTAAGTCAACACGGACACAGGTAAGTGATTGAAACTGCTGTAGATATGTATGCAATTACCTGAAAAATGCTGCCAAGTGTGCACCCTTGGTTGCGCTATAGTTCGGACGGGGAAGAGAATGAGTGGCGAAACTAATGAATGACTGCAAACACGGACGGGGAGAGACTCTGACGTGTGCGTGTGTGCGTGCCTGTATGTGTGTGCGTATGCTGGTTTGCGTGTGCTCTGCTCGTAACAGGAGACAGCGGACACTCAGTGACGGGGTCACTCCGTCACAAGATTACAAAAGAAAAAAACATAATTCTGCTGCATTTAAGTCCTATATTGATTGGTAGAAAAGAACTTTGTGGTATACTAGGTGGTTCTTAGGGATGGAGGACAAATCACACAATTTGTAACAGCCAACTGCTTTATTCCACAGATTTTCAGTCATCACTGATGATGTCAACTTAACTGATGACAAAAAAATACTTAAAAATAAAAATAAATAATAATAAAAATCCAGTTAACTGTATCATTAAGATGACAGAAAAATAGCAACAACAGTCAGTGCTATGGAGAGACCAGTCACAGGGGTGCATAAGTATGATGAGCAATTTTACAGAATACAGTGCAGTTTTGCTGGTATATTTTGCAATTTTACAGAATACAGTGCAATTTTACCCGTTCAATTCTATGACTTACAGAGCAATATTACCAGTATAGTTTGCAATTTATACTAAGGCACCCCTGAGTCAGAGAACACTCAGCAGGAAGCTCAGTCACTGTGGTGTGACTGAGCTTTGACTGAAGTCGGTTCTCCTTGCCCTGGTGCCAGATCGCAGAAACTTCCTCACTGCTGGTAGTGCCTTGAAGTCCTCCAGTGGAGGACCATCTGCACAGATGCGGATTAGGTCCTCCACTGTGTTAACCCCCATGCTAGGCCTAGTGGTGCTCTTTAAGCGCCTCTGTGCGTGTGTCTAAACCAGGGTTCGGCAACCCGCGGCTCCGGAGCCGCATGCGGCTCTTTCATCCTTATGTTGCGGCTCTGCGTGGCTTGGGAAAATAAATTATAAGTGTCCGATTGAAGTGTATGTTATTTGTCTCAAAAACATGTATCATGTCTTCTTATTAAGTCAAAGTTTTTAACTTCTTTCTTCAGACCTTGTGCAATTTCGGTGATCAGCATTCGCCTTCTTCAGAGACATTTGACAGCACTTGACGTGTCAGCCGGTATGTGCGGAATGCCCTGCGACACCAAAACTGCACAATATCTGATATATTTTATATATTTTATTTGTGTTTGTTCGTTTGTTTAATTGTAGTTGTAAATTGTAAGATTATTGTGATCTCGAAATATTAAAATAAAATTTTATATATATATATATATATATATATATATATATATATAGTATTATTTTTCGTTGCTCAAAATATGTCACACTCTCCGACAGCCCGCCAAAACGCCGTACATTTATCGAGACTTTCAACCCCAGGTAGGCCAAGTATGGAGAAATCCAAGAAAAGAAAAATATCTGAAGAAAATAGAACATTTAATGATGCCAGGTGCCATGGCACGACCAAGGTGCCACGGCACCTAGCGTTGGCCCCGAGGTGCCGTGGCACTGCAGTACTACGGCTCAGTGCCAGGTGCCGTGGCACCGCGGTACCAGGGCTCGGTGCCGGGTGCCGTTGCACCGCAGTGCCACTGCTCGGTGCCGTGGTACCGCAGTGGTGCCTCGGCTCGAGGTGCCGGTGGTGCTGGCACCGAGCCATGGTACGGAGGTGCGCCACAGCACCAAGCCGTGGTACCGGTAAAATCGTTGTATAAGCCGCAGTGTTTAAAGTGTGGGAAAAAAGTAGCGGCTTATAGTCTGGAATTTACGGTATATATAGGCTAACATCTTCATTTCAGATGTCAAAAAGTGTTTGCGGCTCCCAGTGTTGTCTTTTCCGTGGAAACCGGGTCGAAATGGCACTTTGAGTGTTAAAGGTTGCCGACCCCTGGTCTAAACAAAGCCAGTGGTTCTCAGAAACTTCTAGCCAATCATACACTTGCTCACTAACTGTGCGGGGTTTCATGGTTGCTTTTTTATCCTTATCTGCTTTGAACCAGGCTTCAGACTTTCTGGTATGAAAATGCTCTCAGCTGGAAATTACAACTTTAAATGTTTTAAAGTCATGTCTTTTGTGATTTTGTGTCTCAGGGTCAGATGGCGCTTTTGACTCAGTTGGAAGCTCAGCTTAAGAGGGAGCGAGCAGAGAACCTGGTCATGGAGGCTCGAATCAGAGACGAAATCAGTAGAGAGTTCTCCGAGCTCTTCTCTGAAATGGAAAATGATTTCAAGTGAGATATTTTTATGGTATTTCCCTGCAGTGCAGTGTCTCACAATTATAAGCACATTTTTCTAGCTTGATGATTTGCATTTCCCTCTTAATGGTCTCATCACTTACTGAAAATGTGTGATATTTGTTGATACATGTTTGATGTTTTTCAATTAGGGATGCACCAATACCAGTTTTTTCCAGTACGAGTACGACTACTTACATTTGAGTATTTGCCGATACCAAGTACCGATATGAGTACTTAATAATTCCGTTTCAGTTCTTAGTTCCTTTTGTAAATGTGCTTTATCGTCGTCATTAGTCTGACTGGAACAAAGTGCTGCTACTGACATTTAATGTGTTGGAATGAGCATTTCTCAATTAATCCACCAGGGGGTGCCGCTCTGAATTAACCATATTGGACAAATACCATGAAGAAGAGGAAAGTTTTTGAGAAGAAGAAGAAAGTCAGTAATAACAAACATGGAGACGACAGAGGCAACACTACTGTGATACTAATATTGCAGCGTTTTTGCTGGTAAGGCTTAAAAGCTTAGCTTCAGCAGGAAGAGAAAAGAGAAATGAGTGATAAGTTTCGTTTTCACTTCCGCTGGCGGCGGTCCACACCGCTCCGTACTCCCGCTGGTATTCTCATTCTGGGTACGCATCCGCCAGCACCTGGAAAACGGATGGAATGTATGCAGAGGACGGACAGAACGTCCGTATCTGTCTGTGTCTTTAACGTTACTTGCAGTCAGCGTTACTTTTATTACTGTCATTTATTTTTGAAAAATCTTCACACTCCCCACACATTATTCCAACCTGCTGCACTGAACTGTGAATGTCAAATGGCCGTAAGTGGTATCGGTGCATTTCTATCGGATTACTTTTACGAGTACGAGTACACACACTGAGTATCGGAGCATATGCCGATACTCATATCAGTATTGGTGCATCCCTATTTTCAATGAATTTACTGATTGAGAATGAATCATTTTGCCTTCTCAGTAGATGAATGTCCTACAAGAAAAATGGTGCACATTTGAAGACATTGGAATGCATTGAAGTCTAATGTGGTTAGGGATGTCCCGATCCGATCACGTGATCGGAAATCGGGGTCGATCACGTGATTTTCAAATGATCGGAATCGGGTGAAAATAATCGGATTTAACCTTATAAAACAACAAGCACGGCCATGTTCACGTTTTAAATTCATCCTGAGGTACAAAGAGATTGCCAAACGGAATGACAATGGCTTAGTTTTAATTTTAATAAGTTCCACAATATCAATATCAGGCGGGGAATTCAGACAACATAACAGTCGTGAGCCGGTAGTTAGTAGGCTAACACAGGGCAAGCGTGTCACCTCGGGACAGAGAAAATGTCTGCAGTTTGGAGGTATTTTAAACTGGACAGCGAAGGCAGTGCAACAGCCACTTGTAATGTGTGCAAATTGGGCATTTCGCGTGGTGGAAAGGACAGAGCTGCATTCAACACTACGAATATGATACGCCACCTGAAAAACAAACACCCTGCCCAATACTCCAAGTTCACTGTGGCAACTCAGACAAAGACACTGAACCAGCCGACACTGAAAGAGACGTTGAAAAATAAAGAGAAATTGCCTGCGGACAGCGAAAAGGCTAAAAAGATCACAGCCAAGATAGCTGAATTTATCGCATTGGATGACCAGCCGCTGTCTGAGGTTACAAACGTCGGATTTTGCCGTCTCCTGGAGCACCTGGAGCCAGGGTATGAGCTGCCTTCTCGTCACTACTTTACCAACACAGCTCTGCCGGCCATTCATCGGATCGGGACTCGGTATCGGCAGATACTCAAAATCAAATGACTCGGACTCGGGGGCAAAAAAATGTGATCGGGACATCCCTAAATGTGGTCTTTCTAGTTCTACATGCAAATGTACGTTTGTTTCACGTGTTGTGCAGTGACCGTTTGGCGAGGGAAAGGGAAATCTTGGAGGAACGAGCAGAAAGGAGACTGGAGATCTTCAAGAACCTCATTGACAATATGGCCACAGCCAGACCCAGTCAGGACACACAGGCTGGGGTAAGACAGTCTGTTCTTTACAGAGATCATAATTTACAGTGGTACCTTGACTTACAAGTGTACCAACTTACAAGTTTTCCGAGTTACGAGCCGTCGCTCTTTTTTGTTTTGCTCTGAGTTGAGAGCCAAAATCTGAGTTACAAGTGAGCTTCAGATACACCACCACTACAGGGTGTATTAGAAAAACAACAGAAAACCAAAACACAAAGACATTTTGAAAATCTGGTCACATGTGTTTATTGACCATGTAATTCTCCCTTGATTGACACCAGTGTCCTGGGTCTGTGTTCATACTTCAGTGAACAACACTAATTTGAATTGTGTAAAATAAAAGTCTTTTGTACATGGAAGTGTAAGGGTTAATATGAGATCTGTCACCAGGGATGACAAGTTTCATTGGTGTTTTACTTGCATCCATAAAACAGGAAAAAAAAAAATTACATGTTGACCCCCTACCATTGATACATAGAGTTTGCACATTGGTGAGAAACTGAAAATTAATTGCAAAACTTGCTCAGTGAGTCAAGATTTAGGTTTTACACTTAATGATTTTAATTGAAGGCACACACTTCCATTAGCTGAAGGATTGCAGCATGTTTAGTCTTCCACATGAGCCCCGTTCCTTGCCAAGCAAATTTGTGCCCTCCTCAACATATCTGCGATGGCACACCTAATCATGCCCCTGACCTGCCTCAGGAGTTTCACTCTAGCTGTGGTGATGCAATGAATTATGTATGCTGACTGAAATGTTTAAAATTTCAAATGGTCAGCTCAAAACAAGCTTAAAGAATTCTCACTAATGGCATTAACCCATTGCGCTTGGCTTGATAGACTCAAACCTGTCATTAATGTGAAATCTTTGTTTCGATGTTAGGGGGTTAACATGTAATTATTATTTTCCTGTTTTATGCATGCAAGTAAAAGACCAATGGAATTTGTCATCCATGGCAACAGATCTCATATTAACCCTTACACTTCCATGCACAAAAGACTTTTATTTTGCACAATTCAAATTAGCGTTGTTCACTGAAGCATGAAAACTGACCCAGGACACTGGTGTCAATTAAGGGAGAATGACATGGCCAATAAAAACATATGACCAGATTTTCAAAATATCTTCGCATTTTGGTTTTACGTTGCTTTTTCTGAGAGCATACTTTTTTCTTATATACCCTGTAGTTGTCTAAACAGCAGAAAGGAAAATGTTGGAGGACAGCTCGGTAGGTATTCTTATGCCGGATCCTCCATCTCTCTGCTCATCACGGCATCTTGAGGAGTACTGACAGGTTCCTCCTGTGAAACCCATTTTTATTTAACCTCCTGGGCAGCTCTGGAGCTGCGTGAGACTTTTTCATCGCCCTGTGCCCTGCACCTAGTTTTTGAAATGTAATTATAAAGGTATTACAGGTAGGGTTGAAACGATTCCTCAAGTTATTTGAGTACCTCAATTACAAAAAATGATCAAGGAATTTTCTCTGCCTTGAGGAATCACTTATTTAATTGTAAAGCTCAAAGCACGGCATTTCGCACGGACTACTTAATGGGTACAACACGCTTACACAAAGGAAGATGATGGAGGACGTGGAAGTGTTCGGATAAAGCAGCGGGAAGATGGAAGAGGCGAGCATAGACAGGCGAGTGAATACAGCAATGATGCTGAAAGACAAAAAATACACAGTAAAAAAGACAGAAAATGTCAGAAGTGTAGAAGCATTTCAGACTAAACAGCAAGGTGAACGCCGTGACATGTATCCGTTGTAACACGGCCCTTCCATACCACAGCAGCACATCTCTGATGTTGTAGCATCCTCTACGAAGACACCCAGAATGGAGCAGAGGACCCGAGATAAAATAAAATTAACACAGCGCAAATCAATGAGATTCACGTTAATGTGCCTTGCTAAGATAATGTTAGCCCTGCAGAGGGCTAGGTTTCTGTTAATTATGGCTACTGTCAAATGTGTGGCTAGTTTATTATGATTGTGACAAGCAGAGATTTAGGCAGCGAGCCGTGCACCCATGATTTGCATGGTTAATTTCCCAAAAGCACGGCCAAAATGGTGCACGGCTTGGTGAAAGTTTTCTCTTACCGTGTCATGGCCTAATTTTGGCAAAATCCAACTACTTTTGCTAAAATGAAGCGTATCATCTTGACGTGTGTGTGGGGGGGGGTTATAGGTTATGAGACAGACAGGTAAGGTGGGGTGGCCATTGCCTTGATTCTCCTGAATATAGCAGAAATGTGTAAAACTGTTCATGCATGGACTCATTCCAAGTTCCCTTTCAAGTGTTCTTGCCTCTTATATGCCACAACGAATTCCTGTTTATGTCTAAATTGTAAATTCTGAAACTTATAGCTGCCAAAGTTAAGTTGCACAACGAGAAGGCAATGTTTATGCCTTTTTAAAAAAAAATGTATTAATGCCTTATTAGGGCTGTGCAATTAATCGAAATTCAGTTACGATTTCAATTATTAAACTCAACGATTACAAAAATTACGTGATCGAGAAAAAACGATTATTATTAATTTTGAGTTTTAATTCACGCGCACGCAAGCTACCATGAGCTGCTCCACCCAGCCCCCCTCTAAGCTCCAGCTGCCAGCTAGCTGGCAGGTACACCTCACGTGGAAAGTTGTACCTAGCGGTCTTGAAAAATGGCAGGAGAGTCACAGCAGAAGCGCTTGGTAAACAAAAAAGGCAATTCAAATTCAGTTGTATATGGAATCACTTTGGGTTTGATGAAGAGGAGAAAGAGCAAAAACTCATTTCATGCAAAAAGTGTTTCGTAGTTGTGTCCGCACCGACCGCTAACACAACAAACATTTTTAACCATCTAAAGTTTAACCACCACGACCTTTATGATAATCTGATGAAAAACCAAAACACAAAAAAAAACAACTCCGTCTACAACTTTGTCTGCAATGCAGTCTTCAATCTCCGAATCTCTTTATGCTGGAACTCCCTACTCATCAATATCGGAGAGACACCAAAAGATAACAGACTCCATTGGCCATTACCTGGTTAAAGGTATGTGCTCCATTAACACCACTGACAACTGGGGCTTCAGACAAATGGTGAATACACTGGACAAACGCTATGTTTTGCCTTCAAGACAAAATTTTACACAAGCTGCTACTATATTGTACGGAGCCCGGGAGGGGACATGCAAAAAATAAAAATTATTGCGTTATAACGCAAAAGTATTGTGTTATAATGCTATAGTTTTGCGTTATAATGCAATCATATATGCTCTCTCTTGCTTGAGGTCTGTACATAATACGTTGTAGTCCAGTTCGGGTCCGACCGTGCCAGGTCTGACATGCCCTCCTGTCCTGTGTAGTATGACTGTAACTCTTTCATTATTTGTCCGATCGGAAAAATTCCAACGGTTTCTGAATGAAATTCATATTTGCCCAGCTTCACATCTTTGTGCAGCTTCATGGATACAGGTGGATGTGCGCCGAGTGTGAATGGTCTGCGCATGAGACAGGAGGATGTGCGCATTGTATTAAAATCCTTTATACTCCTGAGCCTAAAATGGTCCACCTGGACTGGTTTTCTTATTTCAATCATAAAAAAGTCGGAAAATATGCTTTGAGTCGTTTTGTCAGTTTTTGCAGAACACTTCGAACATTCAATATAGCAGTCACTGTTTGTTTCAATACTGTAATAACAGTTTAAAATGACGAAAAACACAAAAACGGAATCAGTTTTTTTTTTGTTTTTTTTTTTTTTTAGTTTTAGCAGAAAAACACTGAAATTACACATGGATACAATATTTGAAAGTTAAATATGAACTTTGAAAGTATAAAAAGTATTTAAAACAAACCGTGTGAGTATTTTCCTTTTATTGTGCAACAACAGGGTAAAAATGCAAACTCTACAGGTGTTTTACCCCCCACACAGGGTATTTGTCTGTTCTGTGTCTGCAGAGTGCCTTCGTGTTCGTGGTTTTGTCAGAAACAGTTGTCAGTTCACAGCTCTGATCCAGGCAGTGCTCCTATGGCACAGTTTGCACATGGAAAATAGTCTGTTGAAACCAAAAGTCAGTCCTCCTGTGGATGTGTTGAATGTCTGTGGTATTTGGACTGATCATCATCAGTCTCTTCCTCCGTCCTTCATCTGTGTGTGGACAGTCTTCAGTATCTGCTCTCATCACCAGAGCCTTTGCGCATCACCGTGGCTTCTCCCTCTTCATCCTTGAATGTGACTTCCGGTGGACACATGGAAAAATAACACACATAGAACAATGTATTAGACAAACAAGACAAGGTCAAATTGTACTATTGAAGAAAAAAAGTCACCGAACATCAGCGCATGCGCTCTTATTTTGGAGAGCGTCATGCGCACTTTTATGCACAGAAAGTACAACATACAAACTAACACATATTCTACATGGTTCGTACTTTATTCTGTAAAACCACCATGCAGTATAAGCGTCAATTTACACATATACTAAAGTGAAACAAGTAAAAACTACATAGAAAAAAGCAGCGAGTGCTTCAGTCATGTAGAAAATCCACTAAATGGAACTGGGTGAACTTTACCTTTCTTCTTCAGATGTTGCTCCATCAGTCGCTCCTTTGGTCACAAATCCATCCTAAACCTCCAGGGGGGTCATGGAACTTGGGATATCCATCTTTCCTACATTTTCTAAAACTAGGTCTAATCCGTTCTCCACTCCGTTATGCGCTCCGGTTCTCCGCTCCGTGAATCCGCTCTGCTGTGTGCGTCCCCAGTCACCGAATGGCTATTTTTGCGTCTTCTAGGACGGGTGCCCGTGAAATTTTCGCAATGACCCGAGAATGTCCCTAAAGCACAGTGTCTGAGGTTTCAGAAACTGTTGGAATTTTTCTGATCGGACAAACAATGAAAGAGTTACGGTCATCTGAACTACACATGCAGAGGACACAGGACTGCAGGTACAGGTGTGTCTTACCTGACCGGCCTGTCCGATCCAGAATGCAGATCCCAATGCAAAAACTATTGCGTTACAACACAATACTTTTGCGTTATAACGCAAAAACTATTGCGTTACAATGCAATACTTTTGCGTTATAACGCAATAATTTTGCTTTATAACGCAAAAACTATTGCATTATAACGCAATACTTTTGAACTATTGCGTTATAACGCAATAATTTTTTTTCTCTTCATGTCCCTTCCCGGGCTCCGTAATATTGAACATACTTGAATTTATAATTTACACTTTACGTGAGTTGTTTTTTTTTATTGCTACAGTTCTATGGCAAGTCTGTAGCAGTTTAATTACAGTGCACTACTTGTTTACAAAAGGGAACATACTTGAGTTTACAGTATACTTATTTGCATTCAAAGATTTTTTTGTTCCATACAAAAGTGAACATACTTTGTTTTAGTGTTTAAAAGCCTTATTTATGTTTAAAGAGTATATTTTACATTGTTTTGCAGGAAAAAAAATAAACAACTTAAAGGTTAACAAATAATCGTTTTTAATAATCGTGGTTTCAATCATTGGTAAAATAATCGTGATTATTATTTTTTTCTATAATTGAGCAGCCCTATGCCTTATATTTTTGATACTTAAAAGAAATACTAAGTTGAAAGTAATTAAATTTTAATTATTTTTATTGACGTTTTATTTATTTTTATTTGCATTTGCAATGGCCTCTCTGGAAATGTTTCTAGTCAAGAAAATTAATTTTGTTGCGTATGCACAACATGAATGCAAGAAAAAAAACTGTTAATTATCAAAAAAAAAAGGAAACCAATTGGTCCTTCATTATTAAGTGAAATGCCTTATTTCCTATTGTGTATTTATAATTGCTCTTTAACCAAGCAAAAATAGGTTCTATCTGGTTACTCGATTAATCGAAAGAATTTTCAGTGGAGTACTCGAATACTAAAATATTCGATAGCTGCAGCCCTAATGACAGGTTTTATCTGACTTTGTTGGGCTGCATTCCTGCTGTACAACTGGGGCTGGAACGATTTAATGGAATTTCAAATGAATTGCAATGGGAAAATTGATTTGATATATGAGCAAAATAAGTTACGAGCTTTGTCACAGAACAAATTAAAATTGTAAGTCAAGGTACCACTGTATACACAAATTCTTATTTTACAAGATTCTTACATGTTAAAGTTTTCCAATTTGTGAAAAACGCATGTCAGGTATATATTAGAGCTCCCAAAAACAGAACATTTAACATGACACCAAAAATATGCTCAGGATCATATTAAGTATAACCATGCAATAATCTTCTGTCCTGTGATAAAACCTTAATATTTATTCAATATTTATTAAAAATAAATGCACTATTTTCATATACACGTAGGAATACATACTGTTTTACATAGATATAAATACTGCTTTTATAGGAAATACATATCGTTAATACTGTCAATAGAGATACATACTGTTTCATTTATTTATATATATATATATTTATGTCACAGTAGAGATTGAAATCCAGTAGGATTCGTAATCCTACGAGGACAGATTGAAATTTTAGTTTGTCCTAGGACAAACTGAAATCCTGCAAGAAATTAGGATCTGAAGATTAACCCTAACCCCCCCTAACCCTAAACCCTAAACCCTAACCCCTAACCCTAGGACAGATAGGATTTCAGTTTGTCCTAGGACAAACTAAAATTCCTATCTGTCCTAGTAGGATTACGAATCCTACTGGATTTTAATCTCTACTGTGATATGTATATATATATGTGTGTGTGTGTGTGTATATATATATATATATATATATATACACACACACACACACACACACACAGGGTGGGGAAGCAAAATTTACAATATTTTGAGACAGGGATTGAAAGACAGTGTATGACCAATTAGTTTATTGAAAGTCATGAGAATTTATTTGCCACAAGAAATTTGACATAATAGAAAATGTTTTTATTCTATGTGTCCTCCTTCTTTCTCAATAACTGCCGTCACACGCTTCCTGAAACTTGCGCAAGTGTTCCTCAAATATTCGGGTGACAACTTCTCCCATTCTTATTTAATAGTATCTTCCAGACTCTCTCGTAATAGTTTTGCTCATAGTCATTCTCTTCTTTACATTATAAACAGTCTTTATGGACACTCCAACTATTTTTGAAATGTCCTTTGGTGTGACGAGTGCATTCAGCAAATCACACACTCTTTGACGTTTGCTTTCCTGATTACTCATATGGGCAAAATTTTCTGAAAAGGTATGGATAATAGTGTTAGGTATGATTATGACATCAATATATGTTTGGTTTCAAAACAATTGACGTAGTGCCTACAACTAAATGTTCATTGTAAATTTTGCTTCCCCATCCTGTATGCGTATATATGTATATGTGTGTGTATATATATATATATATATATATATATATATATATGTATATGTGTGTGTGTACACACAGCGTTATTCATGGTAATACATACTGTTAATATTGTTCATAGATATACATACTATCACATAGTGTTAATTAATACTGTAAATTGTGTCTATTCATATTTCATCCAGTTTTATTTTTTATTCTATTGAGCTCTATTCTTATGTTACTTTGTTAAATTGTACTTTTTTATTATATCTTCTTATCTTAATTTAAATTTTTGAAATTTTATATTTGCCCTATTCTTTTTTCTGTAGCACTGGTATTTGTTAATATTACTATTCTATTCTATTCTATTCTATTAAATGTAGATAATTTGAATATGAATTAATTTGAATATAGTGTCTACATTAGGTATAATAATTGCTATAATTGTCATAATAGTCACTAAACAAATGTTCCAATCTCAGGTATCTCAATTATTTTATTGATGCTGCTGTTAATCAGTTATTCCAGTCAACATTCCAAACAAAACAAAAATGATAAAAAACAAAAAAACAAAACCCCAGAATGTCATGAAATTAATAACACTGTTATAGTCTTGGCAAATATGTAACTGTGGATGTTCTTTTGTAGAAGTTGAAGATATCTTGTACCTTTGATCACCTCCTGAAAATGTAATGCATCTATCATTACTTTTCAACTATCAGAGTAGTTGAAAAGTAATGATTTATTAACTGAGCGTCAATTTTTCATCCATCGTTCATATAGTGCAATAACAAAATATCAAGAACTAATAAGTTATCAGTTACGTGGCTAAAGTTTTATATGGTGTTTACTAGGACTAATAACATTTTATGAAAGTATGAAGCAAATCAGAGTTGGAGGCCTCCAAAGATTTCACCTGGACTGACCCTGAACAGGGCACTAATATTCCATCAGTCAAATCAATCAAATCAATCACACTAACCATTATTGTAAAGTGATTCCATTGTTTTATGGTCAGTTACAACACCTGTGTCTATTTTTTGCCCGTCTCCCTCAATAAAATCTTAATTAAAACTAAAGAAAACAACAAAAAAATCCCCACTGTTATAGAAGCAGGGTGTTGAAATTAATCCGTGAACGTCAGGGATGATAGATAACCAGGTAATATATACAAGTGTTGAATAGCACCTTATAAACATTTACTGAAGCCACACAACAATAGTCTACAAGGAGTTAATGCTGACACTGTATTTATGGAAATGTATTCTTATTTCACTGAATTTGTTCTTCCCTATTCTTTTGCCTTCTGGCACTGGTCACTTTCTGTTTAATAGTACAATGTGTTTTTCAACCTTGGGGTCGCGACCCCATGTGGGGTCACCTGAAATTCAAATGGGGTCGCCTGAAATTTCTAGTCATTGATTAAAAAAAAATTACTGATAAAAAATATTGTTTAATGATTCAATGTATATTTCATTATAATTAAATCACCACACATTTTTCCTAGTAAACATTAAGTTAAAATAAAATGCAGGATTTAATATCTGAGAGGGCATATATTGATTGACCCAATCATGTGACCATGTGCCTTACCTCCGCTTCAACACAGTCACAAGTCGCAGCTAAGATATCTCCAAGAAAAACTGAGAAGCAGTCACCAAAAAGGTGCATTATATATATTATACAGCCTAAATGTCATCTAAAATTAACATTTATTTGCAACGTAGTATAGCAAACTATTACATGATCAAAACAAATCAATTTTGACAAAAAAAAAAAAAAAATCTGTTTTGAATGTCTGCGGCCGCCTGAAATTTCTGCTGTTAAAATGAGGTGACGAGCCAAAAAAGGTTGTGAACCACTGCATTATGGTGTGATTTTTTTGTAATTATCATCAGGGCGCAAATCCAGTCTTCCATGAAGCAGAACAAACAGGATCCGAGAGTCACTTACTCCTATTGCGATGAGCCTTGTAAATGACGCAGTGTAATTCACTCAGAATTGTCTGTATTTGCTATTGTTGAATGACTGATGTTGGTTACTATCAATACTGGATTATTTTTTTAATTTACTGACTAATACTGGGACTATTTACTGGGACGACTTATGAGTAAAGATACCTTGACGCTGAGAAGAATGGAAATAGTTGAGATAAATCCACTGAAACTCCACTAAACACTAACCCAACATCCTTTCGTTACTGTTATACACACTTTTCTAAAGCGCTTTAAGGAGGCTAATGTTGTAGAACTGTGTTGAATAAAGAGAGAAAAGACAGAAACCAGCGGTGATGGCAGATGCACACACATATAACTATAAATCTTTTTAATTAAGCTGTCTCTTTTTACTGAACTACTAGTTGGGTTTCAGTGGCAGTCAATGGAAATCTTCATCAATGCAACACCAGTATTATATGTGTGTGAAAGTCAAACATCTCCAAAGGTTTATTGAGAAAACAGTAAAGTAAAAGTCCAGCTCTATAAAAGTTATATTTGGGTTTATATTTATTATGCACCAACAACAGAGCTCTGTGTGCTGGTATGTTTTTTTAAATTATTATTTTTTTATTATCTTATTTAGATATCTGATTTTACATCTTCTTCAAGCGCGGTTAAAAATTTGCTTCTTTATTTTAGTTTGAAGCATGAAATCTTAGTGCTTCTTGGACTGCATATTGTGTTTACAGATTTATCCGTTTTCACAGTAAGGTTTTGTCTTGTTTGTACGTTAGTGGATCAAACAGCTCATTGTTATTTGCTCAGTATGTATTTCTCACATTAGTGTGGAGTGAAGATCTCTTTTGTTGGACATGGATCAACTACACTGAGAATTTGATATCAGTGAAGCACAACTGTTTGTGCCCACACAGTAAAACTTCAGATAAATAGGACATGACAGCAGGTTACATGCAAAAACAGAAAAAAATGCAAAACAAAATATAAAACAATATGCCATAATATTGCTAAATTGTGATAGGATATCTATCAAAGAAGATATTTAACCCTTAAAGAAAGATATACAACCCATAATGACATACAATTGTTTTTGTGGTCACTTACAAATGAATTTTTTAAACATTCAACCTTTCCTAAGTGATTTGTCACCATTCATGGTAATAATATCCTTTGCATTTTTAGTGACAATCGGGTATTTTCCTATATTTAACTTATGCGTCATGTAGATGTTTAAATTCAAAGCTTATTATATAAAAAAAAAAAGAGAATACTGAAGAAAAATGTATCATTAACTGATCATAAAAACAAGCAACAAACATTACATGGGTTTACCAGATGAAGCAGTGCTGCTTCCAAAAAAACACAATTGATGACAATGAAAAGCTGAAAAACTGCATTTTAGTTGTCTTATTTATACATATTGATAGGATTAGTGAATCAAAAGTTGCTAAACATTTTTCTTGCAGCTGTTCAGGTCTTTGAAGTTTAATCTCTGTCATCTAATCAGATCATGTTACTGGAATGGTCGACTCATTTTATTGCAACTTTAAGGTACAGTACATTTTACATCTACACTCAGCCACAGTGTGTGTATAAAAGTTTGTGTTCATTCATCTGAACATAAGTCAGTAGAGTTGCCCCATAAAGCAATCTTTCCAGCATATTCACTAAGTAGGGTGCATGCAGAGGGTAGGGGGGAATATATTATATTACAATGCTGTTTAACCCACCCTGCCAGTCTTTTTTGCTGTCTTCTCAGGTGATGAGAAGTGGAACATATTTTCATTGTGCTATTCAGTGGTAATTCTTCTGTCTTTCTCTTAAGTGTTTCTCTGTGGGCTGTGATTTACTTCAGGTAAAACGGTGACCATGGAAAATTACATAAGTCACTTAATTTGAGTGAAAAAGTGTTTGGTACTTTACTAAAGGAATAAACTTTAGTGAACAATCAAACAGATGCCTATTACTGACCTAAGTGAGCATTATGGCATCTTTCAACAAGTTACAAAATGCTTGACAATAAAAACATAAATCTAACTTTAACAACTAAAGTAAATATCATGAGTTAAAGCTACATGAGCTAAAATCAGAACCAGATAGTTGCATTAGTAGAGCTGTGTCTGAGGAAATCTGAACAGTGATAAGTAAATACAGTTGTCAGTCATGTTTTTGACCCCCCTACATACAGTACAGGCCAAAAGTTTGGACACACCTTCTCATTCTTTGCATTTTCTTTATTTTCATGACTATTTACATTGTAGATTCTCACTGAAGGCATCAAAACTATGAATGAACACATGTGGAATTATGTACTTAACAAAAAAGTGTGAAATAACTGAAAACATACCTTATATTCTAGTTTCTTCAAAGTAGCCACCCTTAGCTCTGATGACTGCTTTGCACACTCTTGGCATTCTCTTGATGAGCTTCAAGAGGTAGTCACCTGAAATGGTTTCCTAACAGTCTTGAAGAAGTTCCCAGAGATGCTTAGCACTTGTTGGCCCTTTTGCCTTCACTCTGCGGTCCAGCTCACCCCAAACCATCTCGATTGGGTTCAGGTCCGGTGACTGTGGAGGCCAGGTCATCTGGCGCAGCACTCCATCACTCTCCTTCTTGGTCAAATATCCCTCACACAGCCTGGAGGTGTGTTTGGGGTCATTGTCCTGTTGAAACATAAATGATGGTCCAACTAAACGCAAACCGGATAGAATGGCATGTCATTTCAGGATGCTGTGGTAGCCATGCTGATTCAGGTTGCCTTCAATCTTGAATAAATCCCCAACAGCGTCACCAGCAAAGCACCCCCACACCATCACACCTCCCCCTCCATGCTTCACGGTGGGAACCAGGCATGTAGCATCCATCCGTTCACCTTTTCTGCGTCGCACAAAGACACGGCGGTTGGATCCAAAGATCTCAAATTTGGACTCATCAGACCAAAGCACAGATTTCCACTGGTCTAATGTCCATTCCTTGGGTTTCTTGGCCCAAATAAATCTCTTCTGTTTGTTGCCTCTCCTGAGCAGTGGTTTCCTAGCAGCTATTTGACCATGAAGGCCTGATTCACGCAGTCTCCTCTTAACAGTTGTTGTAGAGATGTGTCTGCTGCTAGAGCTCTGTGTGGTATTCATCTGGTCTCTAATCTGAGCTGCTGTTAATTTGCGATTTCTGAGGCTGGTGACTCAGATGAACTTATCTTCAGCATCAGAGGTGACTCTTGGTCTTCCTTTCCTGGGGCGGTCCTCATGTGAGCCAGTTTCGTTGGAGCGCTTGATGGTTTTTGCGACTGCACTTGGGGACACATTCAAAGTTTTTGAAATTTTCTAGACTGACTGACCTTCATTTCTTAAAGTAATGATGGCCACTCGTTTGTCTTTACTTAGCTGATTGGTTCTTGCCATAATATGCATTCTAACAGTTGTCCAATAGGGCTGTCAGCTGTGCATCAACCTGACTTCTGCACAACACAACTGATGGTCCCAACCCCAACAATAAGGCAAGAAATTCCACTAAGTAACCCTGACAAGGCACACCTATGAAGTGAAAACCATTTCAGGTGACTACCTCTTGATGCTCATCAAGAGAATGCCAAGGGTGTGCAAGGCAGTCATCAGAGCTAAGGGTGGCTACTTTGAAGAAACTAGAATATAAGAGATGTTTTCAGTTATTTCACACTTTTTTGTTAAGTACATAATTCCACATGTGTTCATTCATAGTTTTGATGCCTTCAGTGAGAATCTACAATGTAAATAGTCATGAAAATAAAGAAAATGTGAATAATGAGAAGGTGTGTCCAAACTTTTGGCCTGTACTGTATATGAAAACACCTATGATTAGCTGCAGTCTATCACAGGATAGCCTGCAGCTGAGAGTCCAGACAGCTAATACAAAAGCCTGGCTCCCTGTACTAGCAAGATTATATATGGAACCATGTCAACCACTTGGTTAATCACTTTGTTGCTTCACATGCAAAGGTTTGTGCTTAGTTGGTGATGTTCAGGGAGTAAGAGATGATAATCAGTGTTACTTTGAGATGTGAAAAGAAACACATTTAAGTTCTGACTACCTGACAGTTTAACTGTCAGTGTGACCTGTATGAGATGTAGAGACGTACTATGAGCGGATGATCTATGTTGTGTTCATGTTCTTCTGTGGCAAAAGTGAAACCTAACTCTCATCCTTACCAAGTTACCGATATATTATATAGATTTCAATAACATAGTTTTTCCTTGGACATGGTTTAAAGAGTCCTAAAAAAAGTTGATTGAAATTACGGGGTTACCAATATTTTCAGAAACCCAGATAACAAAAACAATACTCTTTTAACCTTTGGTGCACAGAAAACATGAACGAAAACATTTGCAATATAATTTCTATTTGGTGCAGATGTTTGTCGAGGTGTCTGAGTGACACGATTTTATGGAGCAGCCCTCACTTCACATCCAGCCATTAATATCCGAGTGGTCTCAATTATTGAGCTCGACCTGGCTTTGACCTCCTTCTACCCACAGCTTACCACTGAAATAATAATGTGGCTAGTTAGTGGAAGCTGATTTTGTGAGAGGAAAGGGAATTGTAAGGTCTTATGTTTCACATTACGGCTACGAAGTAATTTGATATTTTCTTGACATTCTATATTAATTACTCACATAGAAATGTGTGTATTGCTTCCCAAGTAGGTACGGTTAAGTATCTACTTCCTGGATACTCTGAAAGGCGGGGTGGAAAGCCTCACAGTACCAAACCTGGATGTTTTGATTGTGTGGATGTGCTTACTGATCTCCACGACTAATCTCTCTGATGTCTTCTTCCTCCAGCAGGACAAATCTCTGGACTCACTTTCATCTGAATTGGCAGGCATAAAGGGCGCTCATAAATGTCTGATCTTAGGCCAAGCAACAGCTCAGGGAGACAGAACCAACGCTATTGAGGAGCTGGAAAGGAAAGTGAATGGACAGCAGACTCTTAAAAACCCTGGTACAAACACAGCTTGTATCTCTCACAACAGACATAGGGAGTCATTTAAAGGAGTATATTAACAATATTCAAGGTTAACGGTGAGCCTGTTTACACGACCATAAAAGTCAGATAACTGGGAGTAATCAGATAATTGTAATAATCAGAAGTAGTAATAATCAAATTGTTCAAGTGACCATGTAAACAGGGTAATCTGATATGCTTTATCAGATAACAGCAGTTATCTGATTATGAGAAATTGCATTAACGCACCTGTATTTCTCACCAAAACACAATTAAAATCCTAGAGAACGGAAGTTATGTAGTCAAACATGAGTGAAAGACGACAGGAAGTTTAAGTCTACCATCACTACATTCATATTCCGAATTCATTCCGAAAGAAATCTGATAATGGACTAGAGCATCTAAACCAGGGTGTATCGCATTTCTGAAGTCCGTGTAAATGCGTTAGATCTGATTATTACAATTATCTGATTACTACCAGTTGTTGTTGACTATGTAACTTGTGTTTACGATTTTAATTGTTTTTACATATGTCAGATGTAAAAGAACAAAATAAATCAGATTCATCTGTAAACATGCAGGAAGATATTAGAGTATTGAGGAGAAATCTAGGTGTGTGGATCGGATTTCTCATAATCAGATTACGGCTGTTATCCGACAAAACATATCAGATTATGATGTTTACTTGATCACTTGAATAATCTGATAACTCCAGATATCGGATAATGATCGGAGAATTAGTGTGCATGTAAACAGGCTCATTGTGTTGTTACTGTAGTGAATTTAAAAAAAGGAAAACGTATAATATTGATACTTGTAAAACTATTCCACACATATAATAAAGATTGTTTTCCTGCTATGTCTGCACCATACCTTCTCCATACCATACTTGCCCTGAGTAAACACTTTTTTACAAGCAGCGTCATGTAGATGTTCTGATAATTACATGATTGAAAAAAGTGGCTATTGTCATGTTAAACTTGCGTTACTTCCTAAAACAAACATTTTCTTCGATAAGTACCATTGTAATTCAGGGTTCGTACTGGTGCTTGAAATCCTTGAAAATGCTTGAATTTCAATGTTGTGGTTTCAAGGTTTGAAAAGTGCTTGAATTTCAGTTTAAGTGCTTGAAAGTGCTTGCAATTATAACTCTGTGATATGACTTATGTACAGGGTGGGGAAGCAAAATTTACAATATTTTGAGTCAGGGATTGAAAGACAGTGTATGACCAGTTAGTTTATTGAAAGTCATGAGAATTTATTTGCCACAAGAAAACTGACATAATAGAAAATGTTTTTATTCTATGTGTCCTCCTTTCTCAATAACTGCCTTCACACGCTTCCTGAAACTTGTGCAAGTGTTCCTCAAATATTTGGGTTACAACTTCTTCCATTCTTCTTTAATAGTATCTTCCAGACTTTCTCGTAATAGTTTTGCTCATAGTCATTCTCTTCTTTACATTATAAACAGTCTTTATGGACACTCCAACTATTTTTGAAATGTCCTTTGGTGTGACGAGTGCATTCAGCAAATCACACACTCTTTGACGTTTGCTTTCCTGATTACTCATATGGGCAAAAGTTTCTGAAAAGGTATGGATAATAGTGTTAGGTATGATTATGACATCAATATATGTTTGGTTTCAAAACAATTGACGTAGTGCCTGCTGAGAAAAAACAACTAAATGTTCATTGTAAATTTTGCTTCCCCACCCTGTATTTATTTTTAGTATTAACTCTGCCAGGCTAGATGGCAAGCCAAAGCAACTTACAGAGAGGTGATACATTTTGAAAAATAAAACATGTCAAAAAAGAAAATTCCCAGGTGTTCTCCGGTCAACTCCAGGTACATTTTTATTTTAATCTTTGGCTCAGTGCGAGTGTGCCTGAAGAACACCAAATCTGTTCCTTTTTTTTTGATAAAACTTTGTGATCTCCTTTAATTTCTAAACTTCTTGCTATTGAAACAGTTTTAGATGTTTACAATGCACATGATTGTGATAGAAAGTGAAAAAATAATAATGAGTATATGTATTCCTGTAGATATCAGTCAATCAATCAAACTATTTATATAGCACTTTTCATGCAAACAGAGTGCAACACAAAGTGCTTCACACAATAATAGCAATAAAACACACGTACAGACGTAAGGAAAGACTTTGTAGTGGGAAAGACTAAAATAAGAACAGCCTTCATAAAAAGGATGGGAACTGAGGAAGCGCTAGCATAAGTGAGGAAACACCAGAGGCAGGATAAAAACTCAAAATAGAAAGAAATTTTATATCAACCAATAAAAAGTAAATAAGTTAAAATAAGATCAAACTAGAAGCACTCAGAGAGCGCAGACCTCCGCCAAGGCTGATCAGTGGGCCCCCCCGTGGGCCCCCCCACCCCCGATCACCCCCAAAATTTAATCATTTCTTCCTTATCCCATTTCCAACAAACCCTGAAAATTTCATCAAAATCTGTCCATAACTTTTTGAGTTATGTTGCACACTAACGGACAGACAAACAAACAGACAAACAGACAAACAAACCCTGGCAAAAACATAACCTCCTTGGCGGAGGTAATAAAGTAAATAAGCAACACAATAGAAGAATATGCCAGCTGGAAAACAGATTAATAAAAGTAAATGAATAGATAAATATGCAATAATTGTAATAAATAAATAATTAATTCAGAGATAAAGTTTAATTAAAAGCCAGACTAAAGAAGTAGGTCTTTAGTTTGCTTTTAAATCAACACTCTCTGTGGCCCTCAGGTCTTCAGGCAGGCTGTTCACAGATGTGGACCAACTTTGAGGAGCTATATCTCCTTAGGTATTCAAGCCACACTGCTGAAACTTACTGTCTGGGGTGAAATCTTTCTGTGACATTCATCCTTTAAGATCAGTCCAACAACACCTTTTTCCTCCATGATGAATAAGTTTGTTCAGGATTATGAATAGTATTCCCAAATTTAGGCTGGCCAGCATCATAAAAATTGTGGGACATCTTAGCTACATTTATGTCATTGACCCTGGTGAAATTGGGTCAACTGACCAGCTCCATCCAATTTCCGAGAAGTCTCTACTACAGGCATCAACCTGAGCCAGTTCTGGGAAATCTGTAATTATTCTATCTGAACCATCATGCAGTTCCACACCCTAGTTCAAATATCTCAAGTACTATCATAACTTGTGCAATTATCAATGCCATTATACAATTAAAAATGCCATTTACACCTTCATTTGTATACACTTTGAGGAAAATATAGTCATGCAGTAAAAAAAAATATTAAAAATAGAACCAGTTCTATCCCAAAGCTAAAATTTTGTGCAAAACATCTTGAAACATATGAAGACATGGTAAAAATTTCAAAATTTTCATTAACTGGCCACATGGTAATTTGGGTGCTCAAATAGAGTATTTTTGTGAAAAACTGAAATCGACCCATTTTATTCATTGCCTCACAGCAACACCTTTCATTGAAATGTAGTCTTTTTACAGTATATTGTTGCATCTTGACCATAAGAATCCATGCACAAAAAAATTAGGTCTCTACATTCATCCATTATGGCACAGTGCAAGCCTGAAGAGAGAGGACATTTTGAAGAAATAGCCTTTTCGCCTGATTTCAAGGCCTCATGGATCAAACATGAAGGCACCTACAATTATTTTGATGCAAAATATGGTCTTTTCAGGGGGATTTCACCCCAGACAGTAAGTTTCAGCAGTGTGGCTTGAATACCTAAGGAGATATAGCTCCTCAAATTTGGCCGAAAAGCAAATTTGCGAAATTTCAAAAAAAAAAAAAAAAAAAAAAAAATTTCAAAGGGCTGTATCCTAAACTATGGCAGATATGACATTAAAATTTTGGATGTGTTCCTTTATCTGGTAGGTGAACAAGTGTGAATTTTTTCAGAATTTTCTGAGCAGGTCATGTAGGGCACTTTCTGAAATCTGGTTGATTTGGGATGGAATGACCCTTGTATTAAATAGGAAACATGTAAAGAGCAAAAATGGAAATGGAGAAGTTCATTCATTCTTTCTAGTCTGAACTTTGTAGTATACCTCAAAATTAAAAGTAGGCCTGGGTGATCTACTGGAAAAGTCGCATACTGATTTATGGATTTTTTTTTTTTTTTTTTTTTTTTGACAATTTTGAAATGGTCATTGTCACCGAATCCAAATCTAAAGTCACATTTTTTGATTTATATTTCAGCCTGTTGAGAATATATCATTTCACAAAACTGGCATTGTGATTTGTTTGCAAGTTGCTGTTTTGAAAAGTTAGATCAAAAATCATTTAAAAAATCATGTACTGTTTTGCTTCGCCCCAGGTGAATCCAGTAAAGAAGAGGAAGAAAGGAGTAGTATTATTCAGCTTCATGAAAAGTCTTCAGAGGTGCCAGACATACAGGGAGCAACAGAGCTGGGTTCACAGACCTCTTTCTCAGCTGCCCAAATCCCGGGTTTACGTGACACTGAGAGGCTCCAGGTGAGAGAAACAGAAAATGAACTGAATGTTTTCAAGTAAGAGAAGGGACAGACGGACAGACGGATGGATTTTATTTATCCCAAACTAGGAAATTACAGGGTTTTTTTTTAGATAGAAGAAGATTATATAGGTTATCCTTAAAGCAGCATATGACTTTCATCACAAATTCTTCAAATTTGTAAAACCAGAGTGATAGCCTAACTAATCCATTAGTCTAACTGTACTTACACATCTAAGTCACTTCCCTCATGGTGAATAACTTCGAAGATGACTCAATCACAAGCAGTCCGTTTGTTTACACACCAAACTGAAATGTCACTCGGGCCTTTTCGAAATTTTGTCATGCAATGGGAATGGGAATTCCACACAGCTGCAGCAGCAACAAACATGGAGACAACAAGCAATGAAACTGTGTCCACTACCGGGTCAGAAGAAATGGAAGGAATCATTTTAAGTCAATTGCCATTTTATAATACTAGTGGCATTGTACCTGTGGTGCCTTGTATGATAGCGCCCTCCCATGCTGCAACAAACATCGATCACACATCGATGGGATACACATTAAGGGGACACAGGGCGGGGCTGAAACGCGCATTATATAGTAGGATGGGGAGTGTGATCATGAAAAACAATACGTACACATCAGTTTCATGGCATTTTCAGAATATGTAATTTGTAAGCTTATCATACATGCCTCGCACGCATGCAGGGTATGGCTGGGTCCTCACCACTTTACCACTCACCTGCTCCTAACAGTACGTATCATAAGATGACAGTTGACTTATGGTGATTCCTTCCATTTCTTCTGACCTGGTAGCAGACACGGTTTCATTGCTTGTTGTCTTCATGTTCAGTGCTGCTGCGGCTGCGTGAAATTCCCAATTTTGATGAAAGTCATACGCTGCTTTAAGGTTCTCAATAGGCCTAGGGATGGTAATTGATATAATTGTATTGACACCAGTGCATTTATTGACTCATCTTATTAATCCAATAATAGTCTTACCCCTCATAAAATATAGAGCCAGTTTTCCTGAAGTTTTCTTAAAGACTCTGGATTCTCGCATCATTTTAGACTGACGTTATTGTAATGTTTTGGAAATATTGACCAAACTACATTAATCTTTGTGATCTGCAGTTTTCCCTTTTTATTACCTTGACTGTGGTGGCTTTATTTGTCCCAATGGAATTTTATTATGAATGAAAATGTTTGTGCACTACAAATAAACTCTGCAATTCCCTGCACATCAGAGTTTAAAAGCTGGACTAGCACATCATGGACTGAAGTTGTCAGTCCATCAATTATTTCTTCACTAGCAGCAAAACAATTACACAAACTTTGCAGGTTAAAGCAGACAATACTCGACCACTTTTGCATGTCGTAGATGCTCATGTATTCCTCTAAATGGACTGGAATAAACTCCCTAGCCTAGCTACTTTAGTGCTTATAACCCATAGTGCAATACTCTCTGTACAATATTGTAACTTTTTTTTTTTTAAACTTTATTTAATCAGGTATTTCAGTTGAGACCCAGTTCTCATTTACAATGACGACCTTGCCAAGAGGAAGAATAACAGGCAGATAGAACTGTAAAAACAAAACAAAGAAACAAATATATAGTTATATAACAAGCTATAACAGTACTAAAAGAGTATTATTTACAGTAATAATAATTCATCTATATGTAAGTAGGCATTTTTAAATAAATTCTAGTTGAGTTTTAAAAAGAGTAATTTTTTTCACGACATAAGTTGTACAATCTATTTGATATGCAGTCTGTATACCAAGTTAAGATTAATTATTAAAATGTATTAATCTGTGTTAAGGAAGAGGTGGGACATTAAAATACATTATTTCAAGGCCAGTTTTGGCTAGAATGACTTGAATCCTCAAATTCAGTTACCAGTGACATTCTATCCTATGTTAACTGTGTGCTGTTTTAATACTACTCTTTCATTTCTCCTATCTAGGAGGCTCTCGCAGCTACTGAAAAAGAGAAAATAGCCAGAGAAGAAGTCCTTGCAGCTTTGGAGTATCAGAAAGTAAGAAAAGAAGAGGCAATGGCATCTTTAGAGGAGGAGAGGAAAGCAAAGGAAGAAGCGGTCTGCACACTCAGAGAGCTGAGGAAAAGCCGTGAGGAGGTTCTTGCGTTGCTCCAGGAAGAAAAGAGAGGCAAAGAGAAAGCTCTGGCTGCCTTGGATGCTGAGATAGGAGTCAAACATGACACCATGGCAGCCATTGTTGAAGAGAAACGAAGTAGAGAGGAAGTACTTGCTGCAATGGTTGAGGAAAAGAACAAGGAAGCTCAGTCTCCTCTGGAGCAAAACAGAGAGACGATCAAGTTGATTGAACATGGAGCAAACAGGCTCCAAGAGTGTGAAACATTGCAACAGGAAGTCAGAGAGCTCACAGCCAAACTGGAGGCCTCAGAAAGCAAGGTAGGTTCAGTGACATGATTCCACTCGCTGGTAGAAACAAACCCCTTTGTAATAACAGGTTTATAATTCATCCAGTTAGGACTAATAGAATCTCACAAGGATAATTTTTCCATTTTTAATTGAAAATCAGTATACTATGCATGTCCAATTAAACTTTTCCAGCATATGTTCTACCCTGACATTTGTTCTTGATTTATGTCTGCCTTGAAGTATCTGGTTGCTACTTGACATACTGCAGGTTTGACTGGTGGACCAAGGTTTGACACTATTCTAACACCAGCCAAATTGCCTAAATGCTATTAAGTAGCCTGTTGAAAAATGCCTTTTGATACGACACCAAATTTTTATTTATATGGGGTAAATCACATCAGTGTATGTGAGTCAGTAATTGATCAACATGTTGTTAACAACATCTGGTGACAAATATTTATCTAACCTTACATTACACAGGTGCAGTATTTCCAATTAACTGCCCTGATACTGAAGTCTGACTTGTCCCACTGTAATTAGATATTGAAGCAAACACTATTTTACTCTTTTCATAATAACAGAAGGTGAACATCATTGCTTTGGCAAAGCATCTTTATGAAACCAGGATTACTGCATGGCAGTTTAAATTTCTGTTGCTCTTACTTAATGTCATCAATGACATATTATACAAACTAATATTGGAGCAACTGAGCAATTGTAGTGCTCAAGCAACACTCTATAAAACACTGCATTTATATGGGGACTCGGTCCATTCAAATTCACTTTATTCTTACTTTGAGAGGAGACTTTGGACAGCATTGTTATTCATTGTGGAGTTATATATACTGTTCAAAGTACTTTTAAGAGAAAAGTTTGTCATGTAAATAGATACATTTTTTACATGGTAAACTGTATAGGGTGATGAAATATTAAACATGAAACAGAAAACTTATACTTCTAATGTTTTGTAAATGCTTTGACTTTATAAACATGCCAAACCCTTGATTTGTACTGTAATGTCAAATATAATTTTCATTTTGTTAAATTGATTTTAACAGTTGACGCTGAAAAAAAGTTAGCATTCATGATTGATTCAAATGTTTCAGGAACCAGAAGCCAGAACTATAAGATGAAGGCTTACTGGTACTACTGTGCTGTGTACATGTTCTGGCTACATAGACTGAAACAATGTGACATTTGTGAAAATGTGTACAGGTGACCAGTGAGACAAGAAGAGGTGAGCAAGCTGTGCTCCAACTGCAAGCTGTACAGAAACGACTGGTTGAACTGTCCAAATCGATCCAGGGCAAAACTACCCAGATCCAAAACCTAACTCAAGAAGTTCAAGGCCTGAAACAGGAGCTGCAGAATTTAACATCATCTGATGGCATTGGGGATCTTAAAGATGAAGTGTGTGAGCTAAGAATGAAGCTAGTTGAAGAAAAGGCACAAAATGAGAACAAGGACCGACAAGTCCTGCAGCTGCAGCATGAGTTAGCACAGAGAAAAAAACAGCAGTTGATCTCAGACAAGCAGCTGGTACAACTTGCTGACAAACTTAATCAGCAAGAAGCAGCCTCAAAACAGCAAGTTGCTGTGCTGAGAAAGAAGCTTCAGGAGCAAGAGGAGATGGCACAGCTCCCTCTGGATGAGCTCAGAGCCAGACTGGAAAGTCAAGAACAGACTTCACAAGAGGATATAGACCAGCTGAAAGTGAAGGTTGAAGAACAAAAGCAGGCCTCGAAAAAGCGAGAACAAGAGGCAACTTCGCAAGAGCAGTTGGAGACATTAAAGCACAAAGTCGGTGAACGAAAAGCAGCTTCAGATGAAGTCCTTGGCGACCTAAAGC